>NC_134487.1:297057035-297107035 GCF_040206685.1 Ascaphus truei
CCCAACAGTACCCGCGCCCAACAGTACCCGCGCCCAACAGTACCCGCGCCCAACAGTACCCGCGCCCAACAGTACCCGCGCCCAACAGTACCCGCGCCCAACAGTACCCGCGCCCAACAGTACCCGCGCCCAATAGTACCCACGCCCCATAGTACCCGCGCCCCATAGTACCCGCGCCCAATACTAAGTACCTAAGGGCACTTTACTGCAGCAAGAACCATTGAAATCAAAGCTATAGCTCCTGCACATGTCCCCTGAAGATGATTATGCCAGAAGATAAAGCAGCCACCTGAAACCCATTTGGCTTAGAGTATAGAGACGCGCGTTACACAGCGCGTTACACAGCGCGTTACACAGCGCCAACACCACCACAAGAAAGTGTCTGAGAGCCGATCAGTAACAGCTTATTGTGGGATCACCTCTCCATGCTCAAACGTGGGACGCTGGTCCCATGCTATCCTGGCAGAGGGGGATTTGCCTGGTTACATAGTAATATTTTTCTTGTGCTATGTGCAAACTCTATGGCATGCCTCAGAGGTTATTGTGCTCTCCCGTAACTATTACATGTGTGTGAAATTAACAACCACTAAAACCGTAGGAAAAACATCCAGTTATTTTACCATTTTTCAACAATTAAAAAGTTGTGGTTTCCATGGTGAACAAGAAGACTGTTTAAAGGTCCCGCTTCATGCGCGCCAATAAGCAGTCACAGCATCGCGGTGCATAAAAACAGAACCAGGCATAACAACCCCCCCCCCCCCCGCCCCAACCTCCCCCAGTTTCCTACCGATGAGGGGCAGGGCGATGATTTACTAAAATGCCAGTTTAAAGCTCGGTCCAGATTGAAAAGTTGGTTTCGGAACATTCAATTGCGACAAAACCACTGTACGGTTCAACACCTGAAAATTCCCAAAGCATCAACATCCTGCACACACAGGTCTGAAATCATTAACCGTTTCAGGGTCAGTGAGGCCTGCAATGCACTGGCCCTCTGGCAGCGAAAGAGTCGAGATTGTAGCAAATATATTACCGCTTTGCTGCCAAAGGAGACTGTGACAGACAGCTTAGCAGAGGAGGAGGGAAGAGGAGGGAAAGAAGGAGGGAAAGAAGGAGGAGGAGGAGGGAAAGAAGGAGGAGGAGGAGGGAAAGAAGGAGGAGGAGGAAAGAAGGAGGAGGAGGAGGGAGAGAAGGAGGAGGAGGAGGAGGGAGAGAAGGGGAGAGGGGAGAGGGGGGAGGAAGGGGAGAGGGGAGAGGGGGGGAGGGGAGGAGGGGGGAGGGGAGAGGGGGGAGGAAGGGGGGAGGGGAGAGGGGGGAGGAAGGGGGGAGGGGAGAGGGGGGAGGAAGGGGAGAGGAAGGGGAGAGGGGGGAGGAAGGGGAGAGGGGAGAGGGGGGAGGAAGGGGAGAGGGGAGAGGGGGGAGAGGGGAGAGGGGGGAGGAAGGGGAGAGGGGAGAGGGGGGAGGAAGGGGAGAGGGGAGAGGGGGGAGGAAGGGGAGAGGGGGAGGGGGAGGAAGGGGAGAGGGGGAGGAAGGGGAGAGGGAGAGGGGGGAGGAAGGGGAGAGGGAGAGGGGGGGGAGAGGGGAGAGGGGGGAGGAAGGGGAGAGGGGGGAGGGGAGAGGGGGGAGGAAGGGGAGAGGGGAGAGGGGGAGGAAGGGGAGAGGGAGAGGGGGGAGGAAGGGGAGAGGGGGAGGAAGGGAGAGGGGGGGGAGGAAGGGGAGAGGGGGGAGGAAGGGGAGAGGGGAGAGGGGGGAGGAAGGGGAGAGGGGAGAGGGGGGAGGGGAGAGGGGGGAGGAAGGGGAGAGGGGAGAGGGGGGAGGAAGGGGAGAGGGGAGAGGGGGAGGAAGGGGAGAGGGGGAGAGGGGGGGAGGGCGGGAGGAGGGAAGAGGGGAGAGGGGGGGAGGGCGGGAGGAGGAAGAGGGGAGAGGGGGGAGGGCGGAGGAGGAAGAGGGGAGAAGGGGGAGGGCGGGAGAAGGCGGGAGGAGGAAGAGGGGAGAAGGGGGAGGGCGGGAGGAGGAAGAGGGGAGAAGGGGGTGGGCGGGAGGAGGAAGAGGGGAGAAGGGGGAGGGCGGGAGGAGGAAGAGGGGAGGGCGGGGAGGAAGAGGGGAGGGCGGGGAGGAAGAGGGGAGGGCGGGAGGAAGAGGGGAGGGCGGGGAGGAAGAGGGGAGGGCGGGGAGGGCGGGAAGCGGGGAGGGCGGGGAGGGCGGGGGAGCGGGGAGGGCGGGGAGGGCGGGAAGAGGGGAGGGCGGGAAGAGGGGAGGGCGGAAGAGAGGGGAGGGCGGGGAGGGCGGGAAGAGGGAGGGCGGAAGAGGGGAGGGCGGGAAGAGGGGAGGGCGGGGAAGAGGGGAGGGCGGGAAGAGGGGAGGGCGGGAAGAGGGGAGGGCGGGTAGAGGGGGAGGGCGGGAAGAGGGGAGGGCAGAGGGGAGGGCGGGGAGGGCGGGAAGAGGGGAGGGCGGGCAGGGCGGGAAGAGGGGAGGGCGGGAAGAGGGGAGGGCGGGGAGAGCGGAGGGCGGGGAAGAGGAGAGGGCGGGAAGAGGGGAGGGCGGGAAGAGGGAGGGCGGGAAGGGGGGAGGGCGGGAAGAGGGGAGGGCGGGAAGAGGGGAGGGCGGGAAGAGGGAGAGGGCGGGAAGAGGGGAGGGCGGGGGAGGGCGGGAAGAGGGGAGGGCGGGAAGAGGGGAGGGCGGGAAGAGGGGAGGGCGGGAAGAGGGAGGGCGGGAAGAGGGGAGGGCGGGGAGAGGGGAGGGCGGGAAGAGGAGAGGGCGGGAAGAGGGGAGGGCGGGAAGAGGGGAGGGCGGGAGAGGGGAGGGGGAGGGAGGCGGGAAGAGGGGAGGGCGGGAAGAGGGGGAGGGCGGGAAGTGGGGAGGGTGGCGGGAATAAGGTAGTAAAAAGAGGGAGGGCGGGAAGGCGGGAAGAGGGGAGGGCGGGAAGAGGGGAGGGCGGGAAGAGGGGAGGGTGGAGGGCGGGGAAGAGGGGAGGGCGGGAAGAGGGGAGGGCGGGGAGGGCGGGAAGAGGGGAGGGCGGGAAGAGGGAGGGGCGGGAAGAGGAGAGGGCGGGAAGAGGAAGAGGGCGGGAAGAGGATGAGGGCGGGAAGAGGAGAGGGCGGGAAGAGGGGGAGGGCGGGAAGAGGGGAGGGCGGGGAAGAGGGGAGGGCGGGGAGGGCGGGAAGAGGGGAGGGCGGGGAGGGCGGGAAGAGGGGAGGGCGGGAAGAGGGGAGGGCGGGGAGGGCGGGAAGAGGGGAGGGCGGGAAGAGGGGAGGGCGGGGAGGGCGGGAAGAGGGGAGGGCGGGAAGAGGGGAGGGCGGGAAGAGGGGAGGGCGGGAAGAGGGGAGGGAGGGGAGGGCGGGGAGGGCGGAGAGGGCGGGAAGAGGGGAGGGCGGGAAGAGGGCAGGGAAGAGGGGAGGGCGGGAGGAGGAAGAGGGGAGAAGGGGGAGGGCGGGAGGAGGAAGAGGGGAGAAGGGGGAGGGCGGGAGGAGGAAGAGGGGAGAAGGGGGAGGGCGGGAGGAGGAAGAGGGGAGAAGGGGGAGGGCGGGAGGGGAGAAGGGGGAGAGGGGGAGGGGGGGAGGGGAGAGGGGGAGGGGGGGGAGGGGAGAAGGGGGAGGGCGGGAGGAGGAAGAGGGGAGAAGGGGAGGGCGGGAGGAGGAAGAGGGAGGGGGGAGGGGGGAGGGGGATGGGGGAGGGGGGGGGAGGGGGATGGGGGAGGGGGGGAGGGGGATGGGGGAGGGGGGGAGGGGGATGGGGGAGGGGGGGAGGGGGGGGGAGGGGAGAGGGAGGGGGGGAGAGGGAGGGGGGGAGGGGGAGGGCGGCAGGAGGAAGAGGGGAGAAGGGGGAGGGCGGGAGGAAGATGAGGGGAGAGGAAGAGGGGGGAGAGGAGGGGAGAGGAGGGAGAGGGGGGAGAGGAGGGAGAGGGGGGAGAGGGGGGAGAGGAGGGAGAGGAGGGAGGGGGGGGAGAGGAGGGAGGGGGGGAGAGGAGGGAGAGGAGGGAGGGGGGGGGAGAGGAGGGAGGGGGAAGAGGAGGGAGGGGGGGAAGAGGAGGGAGGGGGGGGGAGAGGAGGGAGGGGGGGAGAGGAGGGAGGGGGGGAGAGGAGGGAGGGGGGGAGGGGAGGGAGAGGGGGGAGAGGAGGGAGGGGGGGAGAGGAGGGAGGGGGGGAGAGGAGGGAGGGGGGGAGAGGAGGAGGGGGGGGAGAGGAGGGAGGGGGGGAGAGGAGGAGGGGGGGGAGAGGAGGGAGGGGGGGGAGAGGAGGGAGGGGGGGAGAGGTGGGAGGGGGGGGAGAGGTGGGAGGGGGGGGAGAGGAGGGAGGGGGGGAGAGGAGGGAGCGGGGGGAGAGGAGGGAGCGGGGGGAGAGGAGGGAGCGGGGGGAGAGGTGCGGGGGAGAGGAGGGGCGGGGGGGGGGAAGAGGAGGGTGCGGGGGGGAAGAGGAGGGTGCGGGGGGGGGAAGAGGAGGGTGCGGGGGGGGGGAAGAGGAGGGTGCGGGGGTGGGGAAGAGGAGGGTGCGGGGGGGGGGAAGAGGAGGGTGCGGGGGGGGGGGAAGAGGAGGGTGCGGGGGTGGGGAGAGGAGGGTGCGGGGGGGGGGAAGAGGAGGGTGCGGGAAGAGGAGGGTGCGGGGGAAGAGAGGGGTGCGGGGGGAGAGAAGGGTGCGGGGGGAGAGGAGGGTGCGGGGGGAGAGAGAGGGTGCGGGGGGGGGAAGAGGAGGGTGCGGGGTGGGGAAGAGGAGGGTGCGGGGGGGGGGGAAGAGGAGGGTGCGGGGGGGGGAAGAGGAGGGTGCGGGGGGGGGGAAGAGGAGGGTGCGGGGGGGGGGGGGAAGAGGAGGTGCGGGGGGGGGAAAGAGGAGGGTGCGGGGGGGAAGAGGAGGGTGCGGGGGGGGGAAGAGGAGGATGCGGGGGGGGGAAGAGGAGGGTGCGGGGGGGGAAGAGGAGGGTGCGGGGGGGGGAAGAGGAGGGTGCGGGGGGGGGGGAAGAGGAGGGTGCGGGGGGGGGGGAAGAGGAGGGTGCGGGGGGGGGAAGAGGAGGGTGCGGGGGGGGGGAAGAGGAGGGTGCGGGGGGGGGGAAGAGGAGGTGCGGGGGGGGGAAGAGGAGGGTGCGGGGGGGGGAAGAGGAGGGTGCGGGGGGGGGAGAGAGGAGGGTGCGGGGGGGGGGGAAGAGGAGGGTGCGGAGGGGGAAGAGGAGGGTGCGGGGGGGGGGAAGAGGAGGGTGCGGGGGGGGGGGGAAGAGGAGGTGCGGGGGGGGGGAAGAGGAGGGTGCGGGGGGGGGGAAGAGGAGGGTGCGGGGGGGGGGGAAGAGGAGGGTGCGGGGGGGGGGAAGAGGAGGGTGCGGGGGGGGGGGAAGAGGAGGGTGCGGGGGGGGGGGAAGAGGAGGGTGCGGGGGGGGGGAAGAGGAGGGTGCGGGGGGGGGAGAGGAGGGTGCGGGGGGGGAAGAGGAGGGTGCGGGGGGGGGGAAGAGGAGGGTGCGGGGGGGGGAAGAGGAGGGTGCGGGGGGGGGGAAGAGGAGGGTGCGGGGGGGGGAAGAGGAGGGTGCGGGGGGGGAAGAGGAGGGTGCGGGGGGCGGGAAGAGGAGGGTGCGGGGGGGAAGAGGAGGGTGCGGGGGGCGGGGGGAAGAGGAGGGTGCGGGGGGCGGGGGGGAAGAGGAGGGTGCGGGGGCGGGGTGAAGAGGAGGGTGCGGGGGGCGGGGGGAAGAGGAGGGTGCGGGGGGCGGAGGAGGGTGCGGGGGGCGGGGGGAAGAGGAGGGTGCGGGGGGCGGGGGGAAGAGGAGGGTGCGGGGGAAGAGGAGGGTGCGGGGGAAGAGGAGGGTGCGGGGGAAGAGGAGGGTGCGGGGGGAGAGAAGGGTGCGGGGGGAGAGAAGGGTGCGGGGGGAGAGGAGGGTGCGGGGGGAGAGGAGGGTGCGGGGGGGAGAGGAGGGAGCGGGGGGGAGAGGAGGAAGAGGGGGTGAGAGGAGGGGAGCGGGAGAGAAGACGGAGAGGGGGGGGAGAGGATGGAGAGGGGGAAGGGGGAGAGGGGGGAGGGGGGACAGGAAGGAGGGGGGAGGAAATGAGGAGAGCCCCTGTGGTGCTGAAAGTCACACAAAAACACGCAGGAACCTACTCATCAGTAATTTTCTTACCTCGCTCGTTCATTTCTCCACTTTCAGTCCCCCATGGGGGAATCCATCTTTTCTTGCAGCTTCTTTATGTCCACTTCCTTCCAATCCAACTCCTCCTTTAACAATGTCAGGTCATCCTGCACATGGATTGAACGCAGATTACACGGCTGGATGGGAAGCATTACAAGTCGGTGACATTTTATATTTATAGGGGTGGAGTCGGATGCCGACAATCATTTTAAGCGTGCAATGTTTGGAGTATAAACGGTGCATGCTATTTAAATCTCTAATACATGATAATGGTCCCTCCAATGTAAATCAGAAAAAAATGTGTTACACACACGTTCCCGGACCTGTTAAAGTGGGGTTATTCTATTTGTGCGTCCCTACACCTTTTATTATGCTCGACCCATAAACAACAGGTGTTAAAAACAGAGCAATTAGCGCAAATTCCAGAGCTACATAACTTATAGACAAACGCGTTATGTCTGCAGCACAAACTACAGCTACATTGATGCAAACAGAGACACAAATTATAACTAAATGCTCTTCAGGGTCCTGTGATATTAATACGATGAGATGCTGGGAATGAAGAAAGGCTGCGCTGGGCGCCGGAACGCTGCGCTGCGTTTACATCCTCAGCAAGATGGCGGCCCGGCCTAGTTTGCCATGAGATTGATACCTGGTCGTATCCAGGCAGACTGCACTGAAAAGTTACCACGACTTCAACGAGCCTGCTAGCTAGGAACAGATATAAGGCCACTAGGAGGTGCCTGCCCCGCGCAGAAAGCGCAGAAAACGGAGAGGGCAGCGGCACGCCATGCGAAACACTCGCTGCTTCGCTGCTCTCCCTTACAAGGACAACACTTGCAAAATGGTTGTCTTTAAAACACACTCCCCCTCCCCCCCACGAGTTCTCCTTTGCTATGTGATGTTCCACACGTGGCTTTAAAGTCAAACAGGAGACAGACTACAGTAAGGGATTATTATAGTATAACCGTATTTATAATATACTAGCTGATATACCCGGCATGGTCTGTGTCTGTTGCTGAGGCCGCCCAATCCTCGGTATCAAGGTCTGTGTGATGGTGCCAGCATACCGTTGGAGCTCTTAACTGAGTATTAATGTAGCAGGCCTGTACTTTGCAAATACTTCGGTACCACTTTATTATACCCCATTGAGGATCCCCTCTGCTGGTGTACATTCCTCTGTGCTGCTCTCACCGAGATGATCCGCTGGGCCTCCCTGCAAGGTTATCTGCTCTCCCTAACACCGGCGGAAAGTAGACTGGGCCTGGGTCACTCGCAGTCAGTCCGGTGATTTCCCAGGCTCGTGCAGATCTCACCCCATGTGCTGTTTCAGCCCGTTTAAAAAGTCCCCTCTATCCTTAGTCCCGCCTCTCTCACAGCCTTTGTTATTGGCTGCTGCTATGTCCATCATGAGTCACATGTTCAGTGCACACTGGAGAGGAATCAGACAGGGGGCAGTGTGTGCGTGTTGCATACCTCTCACCAGGGGTTACATGCAGGTGATGGGTTTTTGGCCATTCTGCCCCTTCGTCAGGTAGACGAGTGGCCAAAAACCCATCACCTGCATGTTTCCTTGAAAGAAATAAAAACGCAGCACCTTCTTTTTAAAGACTTCCATTTTGCGAGCGTTATCCTTGTGAGGAACATCGAACCGTGAGTTTTTCGCATTGAGTGCCGCCATGTTCTCCGTTATCTCTCCTCCATCTGCATGTAAAATTAAGAGACTATGCGCAGAGATTGATATTTCTGCACAGACAACTTATGATATGGGGTCTGTCTGCAAACAGTGGCATTCCGGTTTTGCTATATATTTATACACTTTACCTAACCCACTGTTAATGGACCCGTCATCTTTCATTATTCCCTTTGCAACTAATTGGCGTCTCGTTTGGCTGTGAATGCGTTAAAGAATATTATTGGAGTACGCCTTATTCAAACCATCCCTCAATCGTTCGAGCAGCAAGTATCTCCCCCAAAAGGCACGAGATCTTGGCACTCTTCTTAATACTAGTTTGTTTCTTCCTATAAACCAGCAGTGGCCAACTCCAGTCCCTGCCTAAGCACAAGTGTCTCAGTCATTCTGACTGAGCCACCTGTGCTGAAGCAGGGGTATCCCAAATACCTGTCCTGTTGGTGTCCCTTGAGGACTGGAGTTGGCCACCCATGCAAAACGCCATATGTAACCCCCCTCCTAAAGGCTTACTAACAGGGCTGTCATATGCTTGGCCCCACCCTGGCTTGCTATGGGGATCCAGACGTTAGGCATGGTTAATTAAGGAGGGTGTGTTCTAGAAGGTTAGATTCCAGGAGGACAAGAGAAGAGGAGCCTTGGGGAAGAGTACTGTAGATAAGTAATGTTTATAAGGTAGTAGTATAGACCATGCCCACTTCTTATGTTGTAGATAGGGACTGTGCCCATTAAGTAAGGATCCCCAAAAGAAGGAATGAAGTCCTTAATAATGCAGGAAAGGGACTACGGCACACCACAGGGGGTCTCAGGAAAGAGGGCAGCTGGGTGTTGGCGGAACAGCTCTAACTGCGAATCTGCACCAATATCCCTCAGCCTCTATGGAAGTGGCAGTTCTAACACAGGCCAAAGGTATCGGGTCATACAAGAAAGACCCGCCAGGACTCCCGTGTGGGCCGAGTGAAATCGGATTAATACCGGCAATGTCCGAAACAAGTGGGGGCGGGTCCCACATCCATGTACAGCAACCAAGTTCGTGGTTTTCAACCTTTTTTTGGTTAGGGAACCCCAGAATTCGATTTTGAAATTCTGGGGAACCCCAACCCTCGCCCCCGTCTCAGTCAAAATGTGTATGAGCGTCCCTGTTTTTGGGGACACGAATAAATGACAGTTATACTACAAAAGTCCCTGGCGCCCATTATTCTACAACCATGCTACCTCATCGCCCAGCCGCCTGAATCCAGCCCCTAAGTCAAGGTAACCCATGGGGAGTAGCCATACATAACATACCAATGTAATCTCCCTAGAAGCCGGGCAGGAGGGTTACACATACAATAGATATTCCATCCCCAGTAATCCCCACTGTAGCACATTTTGCATTATTTTACAAAGAACAGAAGAAACTATTTGATAAAGGTTATATAATAATTGTATTTTTATTTTGAATACAGTAGCAGTAGTTTATGTGTATGTGTATCTATATACTGCATACAGTTGGCAGGTAAACTGAATACTGTATGCATTTACTGCATCTCATATGGAATAGGATTATGGTGATGAATACACAAGTTTATGACTTTATGAAGCCTTGGCAAGTCAATGGGGCAATAGTTCAAGCCCCTGTATTATTCTACTATATTCAATGCTGTAATGCTATATAATGTCCCACTTGGTCACAACTTCCATGTATATTTATACCAGGTACTCGCTCTAAATAAGTGAAATTATTGTTGTATGATAAACAAATAATCGTTAAATGAATAGAAATTAATTCAGAGTTGCTTCACGCTTTGTGCTATTAATTGTCTAACCCATCTTTTTTCAACCAGGGTTCCCCGGGCATTCCTAAAGGGTTTCCTGCAATTTTCAGGTCATTTCAAAATTGTACCAAACAGAAGAATTTACAATGCATCTGATCTCAGACGCGCTATTAGAGAGGGTTGGGGTTCCTTACAATGCAACTGATCTCAGACGCGCTATTAGAGAGGGTCAGGGTTCCTTACAATGCATCTAATCTCAGAAGTACTATTAGAGAGGGATGGGGTTCCTTACAATGCAACTGATCTCAGACACGCTATTAGAGAGGGTTGGGGTTCCTTACAATGCATCTGATCTCAGACGCGCTATTAGAGAGGGTCGGGGTTCCTCAGAATTGCACAACATAATTATAGAGTTCCTTAACCCCAAACAATTGGAAACCACTGGTCTAACGTTTTAGTATTGTAGAAGTTTACTTTGTATCAAATAGTAAATCGGTTATAAACCTTGCAAAAAACATGGCATCTGAAACACATGCACAGAATACGCCAATATAAAAACATCCTACAGATAACAGACCATATTTACTAAGCTGCGGCCTAATTAAGTAAATGCGCCATATAGTGTCTACCAGCACTCAACGGTGTTGCATGGCAAAGCACCATTTAGTAAATATGGCCGAACATGTTTAGGAGATATAGGGGGCTAATCAGCAAACTGTGATACAGGGTAACACAAGCATGCAATGAGACACAGAAATATCCCACACAGCGATGGTGCTAGGCAGATTAAGTAATGGCTTCGGACCCATGTTAATTAAAGGAAGCCACAATGCACTTTTATTTTTTATTGTTGATCAAACCCGCTTGTTTTCTTAATTGTACCCATCTGTAATCCATTCAGGATTTCAAAACTAAATAAAAGGATGTCGATGATCTTTTATGGGCTGCAGAAGGGCCAAAAAAATATAGGACTACCCACCTCCCATTCTTTGTCTAGCACGACCTCTGATTCTTCAAACCATTTGCAGAGTACAACCAATGTTTAGATGAGCGTGGAGATGGTGCACGCAGACTGTCAGCAGCCTGACCTCACTGCCAACAGGCTCACACAAACAATCAAACCCACGGCAGATGCACAAGCCATGAGGCGGTCAAACAAAAATCGGACAGAAAACAGGCCCCAGGCAATGGCAAGCTACTGCACCTTTAAGGTCTGGTATTTTTGCTCCATCCGCTGCTTTTCATATTGCATCTGACCCACTTTGATTTTCATGCTAGAAAGCTTGGCCATTAAAGGCTGGTAACAGAGAGAGAGAGCAGAGAAAGAAACAAACTACAGAAAGAAGGAAGCCAAGAAAAGCATTTCAAAACGGTTTTACAAGAGAAGGTTCCATCCCCAGGCATCTCGTGAGCAAAGTGAAGGTTAGGGATGTGCTCCCGGATATTGGGAAGTACGGTGAGAAGCCAGGGGACCATGTAAACACATCCATGTACGTGAATGGAAGTCAATGCACGGTTTAACTATTCATTAGTCGACTTGTTTCCTGGTGGAACATGCCAAGCAGCTGTATTCATAATGCCATCCAGTGGGCAGAAGCTAGAAGAATATGCGTTAAACTAATTAATTAATTGAAAGCAGCAATTTTGTTCAATAGCCTATTAATCATGAGAATACCAATAAGGAATGACACCATTTATATTATTGATAATATATTGTTATATTATTGATATTATTCTAGTACAAAATGGGGCAAGAATTGGCAACACGTTTTGGTTTGCAGAACGGACCGCGCCCCTTGGGAAGCATGAGAGATATTTACCTTGGTAGATTTCAGCTTCTTCTCATACTGCGACCTTTCATTTTCCATCTCGGCCACTCTTTGCCGGAGCTCATTCATCTCCTGGACCAGTCCCTGTGCAGAAAGGAGATTCCAGGACACGCACTTAACACACCAGCACATGCGATCTACATAGGAATTCATCCATTCTAATGACTACCTCGCATAATTAGGAGAGACTAAAAACAACGTTCCTGTCCATGCCACAGGTTCAAACAAAAAACTGATGAATCAGACTGCACTCCTATATGAAAGGTCCTAGAAGATGCAGGTGCAAAAGGGGTAAACATTTATAGCAACAAAAAAGACCCCAAGAGATAGGGTCAAAAGCACCCCCCAAATATGCACTCAATGCCAGATAAATAGTGTATGGCATAAATAGCCTGAACCGATAATTCTGCTATGTGATATACTGCCACAGGTTAGCTACACAATGACATGTAGCAAAAAGGGGTGAAGAGGCAAATCGAAAAGGGAGATTTAATTTTAGGGGAATTATTATTATGTAACATAGGATGGAAGCAGGGGGTCTCCTGGGCCGTGTTTCAGCTCAGGGAACCCTCTGCTTCCGGAGATACTTACCACAGTATGGGGCGCTGGTAGTCGCTCCGCTCGGCTAGCAGGTTTCACGTAGTGAGTTTCAAAGCTCTCGCGCCCTGCCGTCCAATAGGAAGCTGTGACATCATCAGATTCGGCTTGCTATTGGCCCGTGTGACGCAGGAGCTTTAAACTTTGCCGAGATACCTGCGCCCCCTTTGGAGGTTTCTCGGGAAGCGAGGGGTCCCCAGAGCGCAAATTAATGGTGTTTAGCTCGACACCCCCTGCTTCAAACCGATGTTAAAAAAAAATTCATAAAAAAAAATAGGGCATGACTTGCTACTTTAAGCAAGCTTAATTTTAATTAAAAGGTTATTAAAGACTTCACAGCTACACATGTACAATGCTCAATGTGGTACTGAAATTAATAAAGGCATACCCCGGCTCCCTATCTGTACCGAAGCTGTGCGCAAGTGGGAGACTATAGAGCCTGTTACACATGCGTTATTTACATCAGTTATGCACGTATAGGACGATTGCAGTACAGTACATGCATCAATATGTGGGAAAAGGTAGTGCTTCACTTTAAGTACATTTTCACTTTACATACGTGCTCCGGACCCATTGCGTACGTTAATGTGGGGTATGTCTGTGTTACATACATGCTCTGGACCCATTGCGTACGTTAATGTGGGGTATGTCTGTGTTACATACATGCTCTGGACCCATTGCGTACGTTAATGTGGGGTATGCCTGTGTTACATACATGCTCTGGACCCATTGCGTACGCTAATGCGGGGTATGCCTGTACAGTGTTTCAGGCGGTTTAGACACCAGTGATATTCCCTGAATAGTAAAAATATCACATGAAATGGAAGCACTAAAACTGGGCAAAATTAGCCAAAATTGGAGGATTGCAGCGATTTCAGGAACATTGTAAACGGAGATTGTACCAATTTCTATACATCAATACCAGCATGGCCCAAGCCCTGCGCTTCCAGGAGAGCGGAGCGCGGGTAACACGTGGAAAGGGGAATTTATAAAGGCGGGGGCGAGAAAGGAAGACAAACTGCCCCTCTCTCTCAATGTCGCCTGTCGGTAACTAATTGCAACGATCCGGACATACTGTACACAAGGATACTGTTACATGGATTAGCGGTGCTTTTCCCCCCAAATAATGGCTTGTCTGGGAGTCAGCCCATTGCGACGATGCCCTTTAAAGCATACCCTTATTCTTTTCTCCAAATTAATTTTTATTTGATTTTTAAAAGGCCTACAAGGCAGCACAGAGCTGCTAAGCTGCTAAGGGTCTTATCAGAGAAGCCGTCTTATCTTCACTTCAAAAGAATCTCATCTGAGAAACATTCTGCTCCAAGAATCTCTGAAGGCGCGACTGGACCAATGGCGCGACTGGACCAATGGCGCGACTGGACCAATGGCGCGACTGGACCAATGGCGCGACTGGACCAATGGCGCGACTGGACCAATGGCGCGACTGGACCAATGGCGCGACTGGACCAATGGCGCGACTGGACCAATGGCGCGACTGGACCAATGGCGCGACTGGACCAATGGCGCGACTGGACCAATGGCGCGACTGGACCAATGGCGCGACTGGACCAATGGCGCGACTGGGGCTGCTTCATGACTAAGAACCCAAGTGTGAGGGACTTCATCACTTTATTTAGGATTTGAGTTGCTTTCAGCAAGTGTTTGCGCACCCTCTCCCCTCCTCTTTATTGGCTCCATGATGAGGACAAAGTGGGCTAGGGGAAAAAAAGGGGGGGGGGGGAAAGAGGAGGGAAAGCCACTTGTTTAACAAACTGTTCCCCTTTCAGAAGCTCTTAAGAAAATTTAATGTGTAATAAAAATGTAAAAAGAAAAGAATGAAAGAATCCAAATATCTGCAATTAGCCTGGTTAGATTTTCGGTGGGGAACCCAATTACGGTTAAACGTTGTTTTGTGGTCGGCTACGTGGGATTGCACCTTTAAGTTCTGCAGAATATGGAAGAATATGGAAGAATAGAATTTACCGGCAGGTATCTTTCTAGCTATACTGTACTTTCTCGCATCAGAAGGTTTCACAGCATTGAATCCATGAACATTGGTGCATTAATGCGGTAAATTCCGATCACTAAGCAGAGTGCACTGCAGACACATGAGCATGCAAGAACATTAATGGGAAAAGCATGTCCAAGCATCGTCACTCTTAGACTAAATACGCAATTATATAAACTTCTACTGGGGTTAGAAAAGTCACGCATCATAAGTAGGGATGTGCACGGAGAGGGTGAGAAAAGAAGAGGAAGAGGGAGAAAAGAGAGAGGGAGGGAGGGAGAGATAGATGGAGAGAGGGATAGAGAGATAGAGGGATAGAGATAGAGGGAGAGATAGAGGGAGGGATAGAGAGATAGAGGTAGGGAGGGATAGAGAGATAGAGGGAGGGAGGGATTGAGAGAGAGGGAGGGAGGGATAGAGAGAGAGGGAGGGAGGGATAGAGAGAGAGGGAGGGAGGGATAGAGAGATAGAGGGAGGGATAGAGAGATAGAGGGAGGGATAGATAGATAGATAGATAGAGAGAGAGAGAGAGAGGGATAGAGGGAGGGAGGGAGGGAGGGATAGAGAGATAGAGGGAGGGAGGGATAGAGAGAGGGATAGAGAGATAGAGGGAGGGAGGGAGGGATGGAGAGAGAGAGAGGGAGGGAGAGATGGAGAGAGAGAGAGGGAGGGAGAGATGGAGAGAGAGAGAGGGAGGGAGAGATGGAGAGAGGGAGAGGGGGAGAGAGAGGGAGAGAGAGAGAGGGAGACTTATCGTCCACATTGAGCGATACCTGTTAACAAACCTGATATACCGTATTTCCTCAATTCTTAGGCTGAGTCCATAGAGACGGCAACTGCGCGGAGGCTGAGGGAAAGTGGGTGCTTCCCCTGACCTTAGAGTGCCCGCCGTCCAGGGAGGTGTCTGGGGGCGGGCCAGTGACGTCACGGAGCTAGCTCGCCCTCATTTGGCGAACCTCTCACGTGACCGGCCCTCTGCTCCCCTCAGCGCCAAAACTTAATTTGAAATGTCTCCTCCGCCTCCGCACGCCTGCGGAAGCATCCCCTAAAGCCGCCCTCATAAAGGGTGCCGGGGGTAAGTCCGCTGCCTCAGCGCGGCTAAGCGCTGACCATGCCCACAGCCCTAGATGCACTTTTTCACATTTTAACATGTCTGAAATCGGGATGCGTCATAGAATCGATGTCTTTGAAAAACACGAGGCTGCTAGGGGGCGCTGCTAGGGGGCGCTGCTAGGTGGCGCTGCTGGGGGGCGCTGCTGGGGGGTGCTGCTAGGGGGCGCTGCTAGGGGGCGCTGCTAGGTGGCGCTGCTGGGGGGCGCTGCTAGGGGGCGCTGCTAGGGGGCGCTGCTGGGGGGCGCTGCTAGGGGGCGCTGCTAGGGGGCGCTGCTAGGGAATTTCTATAGCTTTACTCGGCAGCTGGGACAGTAAGTGTAGCTAGATCTGTACATATCCTTCTTTGTTCAGCAGTCCTTCCCTTAAAGTCAAACACCATGTTTTAATCAATATCTGGCGATACAGTATTTAGATGAATACTTATTTATTGGGCCACCTTATCAGAACTTTGAGACTTGGCTAAACATTTCACACGTGATCAAATGTTGGGGTAAAGCGCGTATCATTTTGCGAGAGTTTTGCACATCTCAATTCATGACACTGATCTGTTTCACCCCATCACATGGATTTGTGACCCGCTAGTACTTGACGATATGTTTCTATAGTTTTTCCTCTTTGTCTATTTTGTTTCCACCTGGGTTGGTAGAGTTTCCTGTCCCTGCAGCACATACACCACACCAGCTGCACTAGATTCCTCTAGGATAGTTTGAGCTAAAGCGTTCAGTGCAGGGACAGGAGACTTTAAAAACAAGGATGGCCCTTGTAAGCAAAGGATTGATTCCAAATTCCCTTCCCTAAGGACCTCTAATTTCAGGTTATTTTTTTTTTTTTTAGATATCCCTGCAGGAGCACATTCGCCCCCCCCCCCCCGAAAATTGTAATTAAAATCAATGGTGCATCTTACAAATCGATGGCGCTTTAGAATCGAGAAAATACGGTACTTGGCATAAATGGCCATTTAAGTTATTTGAGTATATTTACATCTGGTCATTTGCAGGTATCTCTCCACGTGGAGTATAAAGGACTCTATTTGGGGTTATAAACAGGTCCTCTAAACAGGACTCCCTCAGGATGTCACCTGGTTTGGAAACTTGGGTAACATGTTTGCACGTCTCTAATCAGAATCAGAAGACGGCTCCCATGCACAAACAGAACGAGCTCTTTTTTTCACCTCTTGATCACCAAACTGTAACCTTTTTTCCTGGAACAACGCCAGTTCCACCTCCACTTTCTCCATTTGCTGTCTTAGATCTGTTATTACATTATGCAGAGACTGAAGTATGCGAGGAGAAGAAAGAAGGAGGGAAAACAAGGAGGTTGGAAGAGGATCCAGATATAGGGAAGACAAGAGGTAAAAGTACGGCAAAGACCACGGACGTTGGCTGGAAAAATACCTCCAGTGTCCACCACGCATCTCTCTACAATCTAAAAATACATTGTTTACAGCTCACCGCGGTCTTCCCTAATAAAATCATTCTGTACCTTCCTGGTGGACAATAAAAATAAATAAATAAAATAAAGCAAGTTGTAAATTCATGGGAGAAACATACAGTATGTCAGGGGTGCTCAACCCGAGTCCTCAACCCCCTCCTCCCACCGCCCCCCCCCCCCCCAACAGGTCAGGATAAGGATATTCCAGCTTCAGCACAGGTGGCTCAGTCGAAGCGGGGACTCGTTGAAGCTGGAATATCTCTCTCTGAGGAATTTCTCAGTGTTATGGTAACCAACCTCACACTGGTGAGACCCAAAAGGTCAAAAGAGCAAATCTGACAGCTGTCTGTGAGTAGGGTTACTGAATAAGCACTTCTTTAACCCCGCCTGTGCTGGAAAAGCTCTTTAATACGCCAGGCATAAGCTTATAGGGACCCATATTGGACAAGAGGCAAAAAGACGACACATTGTGTGCTAATTGCATGTAATTTCCCAGAATCCCTGGCTACAGTGGAAGCATTGTATGCTAAGAGATAATGGGGCAGGGTCGCAGACCTGTCAGATACATGTGAATGTGCTCACAAGGGGTATTATATATTGGCTGGCAACGTCGCAGTCGCCAGTAATAAATATATAAATATATAAGTGTATGCACAGTTACATACCATTTCCTAAAATGAGATTAGGATACTCTAGTTTTAAAGAGGGCATAATGTTTACCAGTAGTGGACAAAATGCTCCTGCAAACATGAAATGCTGCACTGATAAAGCGAGTCATCAAGATAAAATCTAGGAATCCCTATGTTTCACCCACCTCTGTATCCCTAAATCTGTCCTCGTATTCATAGTGATCCTTCTCCACGGCCGACAGCTTCAGCTTCAGATTAGAAATCTCGGTCATCAGGTCCAGCTTCTGTGTTTCGAGGGATGTTCTACTCAACAGTTCCTGCAAAGTGAGGACAATAAAACATGGACTTCTGGTCTGCAGACCAAGCAACGTACACATGGAAATGGAATTGCCACAGTAGCAGCGGGGCCTGGAAAACATTGATATATTGGCCTATCCAGCATTTAAAGGAGTGAACTGGACAGTTGAGATGCATATGAATCTGGAGTCTAGACTAAGGCTGTGCTTATAGTACTGGGTACGGCGACTGCAAGTACATGCAGTCCGTCGCGGGTGCCCATAGTGGCCGCGACGGTTGACGTCAAGCGATCGCAATCTCTGGAAGTCAAAGGATTTTCACTCCAGCGATCGCAGCGGGACGTGAGCGGTTCAGCCAATCAGGGCGAACCGCTCACGGCCACGCCTCCGCCACACCCCCTGTACAGACTCCCGCACTATAACCAGGAATTGCTATTACAACGGCAACTGTTGACGTCATGCGGTCGCGTCACCGTAACTATAAACGCGGCCTAAGTCCCAAGTCATGTGCAGAGAATGTTCAGTGATACAAGCGCTCTAGTGCCGGATCTACCATCTACCATATAAACATCTTCTATGTAAATCCACAGCACTGGTACGGGGGCTTTGTGAATATAATAGGTACAGTTCTTCAGTGGTCTGCAATCTTGATGGGGACCAATAATCCCTGAAGGGGCAGGGTAAAGGGAATAAACCCACCACTTAACCCCTGATTAGGATAATCCCTGGATCTAGCTGAACCACGCTCACAATAGTGGAAAATAGACTGTTTCTCACATTTCAGGAATACACCCGTCCTATGGCCGTGCTTGGGCGTGCTGTCACTGTTGAGACGTCCAAGTACAAATCCAGAGAGGATCTAACGCACAGCCAAAGACAGTGGGTCCAAAATATGATAAAAGATTTATTTTTAATTCGTCCATATGAAAAAACAGAAGTGAAAACCTCCTGCATGTTACGTGCCCTAGCACGAAAGGTTTTTCACTTCTGTTTTTTCATATGGACGAATTAAAGATTTATTTGTAATCATATTGTGGACCCACTCTCTTTTGCTGTGCGTTACATTCTCTCTGGATTTGTACTTTCAGTCACAAGTCATGTTTCACCCATCTCGTTTGGATTTGTTGGTGAGTTGAGTGTGGAGGAGCGAGCGTGTGTGCCGTCATTTCAAAAATATTAAAAATCAAATCTCAGTTGATGTAAATTACTTTAAATAACAAATCTGGAACAATTGTAGGATACCTGATCAAAGTGTAGATGCAAGCAAAACATTGTTTTAGCTGTGCATCTAGACAGAAGTTTAATGCATAGCCCAATTATTGTACAATGTGTGATACTCGTAATCTTCAAAAAATAAAGTGTTTTGTGAAGTAGCCTTCTATTAATAAGTGCCAAGGGATATCTGCGTGTGTTTTCTTTGGGGGTTATTTATAAAACAGATGCTACTTTCTCTTGAGAATTACGAGTTTTTACCGCCTGCATTACGGAAATTGCTATTTTTTAAATAGGATTTCTAAGGAGACTATTGAATTTATTTTAGTGTACTTGACTCCTATGAATTTTTGGATGTCTTGCACCTTTAATTTAATGCAGCTAGTGCCTCAGGAGGACAAGGTTGAGAGGTCAACCATTTGTTTAGGTCAATCCAAGCAATATCCCACGTGTTTTTTTTTTAAATAAATCAGTTCTGTAGTACTACATAATTACTACATTTTTTGTCATTCAGCTCTTAATGCTATTTTTACTGCGTTTTAATACATTGAGCATCCTTTGATTTCTATAGCAGGTTTATCCCACCTCCCCAGCAGTGCAAGATCTTTGCAACACTTTCCTGTTTGTGATAATTTGTTGTCAATATTCCCAGCTGCTTAAACTGCAAACTGGAACAATGGATAATGTTACCTTAGTAATATATGGATACATTATGTCAATCAATCCTTCAGTCAGTGTGATGCAACAGCTACAAAGGCGGCCATTTAGTGAACCTTTGAGAAGTCGGATTTTGCTGATCAATCACGGCAGAACTAATCAATCAGTAGCTTTGGAAATTCGTTTTCAATGTAATTAAAGGATGCATAGATTTTTTTTGTTTTTTTTTTTTAATTACAAACTTTTTGCTTTAACGTGCCTCTTGCATTGCCCCTTTACATGCCCCTTTAAATGCCTGCGCTTGAAATAGGACAGCTCCTGCTTTCTTGTTCCTCTAGCAACATTGTTTTAATGGATTGGAAAGCTCTCTAACTTGAAAGAATGTGTAAACGGAATAAGTTACTTGTTATCTTTTGTTTCTGTTAGTTTGGATCGCGAGGAGGTTTGCAGAAACCCAATTTAGGACATGAATCCCACCAAAGACTGTGTGCGCTTTTATGTTAACAACTGAAACCAGCCGAGTGGCAAATCTGCCCATTAATACCCCCAACTTTATTCACCTGACCAGCCTCATCAGATACCTAATCATTTGTTTAAGTAAAGACAACGAAGTTTAGGGGGGGGATTATTCATCAAACTATGATAGTGCCCATCTGTGAACACTCACAAAGAAACTCCTGCTGAATGTCTTGGCTCCAGTTTGGTCCTGTGCAACAGTGTGCGCTGTGGGCTGTGCCAACTGGGGCTCGGGAATGCATCACGTAACGCACTTATTACAGAAAGCATCAAATGGAACCTTTCAGGTGTTGGATACTTCTCCAAAGCCAAAAGTTACTAAAAAGTGCGAAGCCCTAAATGAAGTCAATGGGAATTAATGTGTGCGCTCAGTGGCAATGCTCCCGGAAAACAATTCAAATCACATGACGTTAAAATGAAAAAATAAAACGGCAGGACCCGTTCATTACACGGCAGGTCATGGAGTGGTATCCTCTCCCTACCTGCTGTAGCATTTCTTCTGTTGCATTCAATTTTCCTCTGTGCTCTTCCAAACAAAACTCGAGATCCCGAATCTTCTCACCTTGGGCTTCTACTTGGTCAGTCAACACGCTCACCTGGATGATGCATCAAAGAGGGACAGACAGGTAAAGAAGGCTGGTTATGTAACACACACATACTTTACTTATTGCAGAGTCACTCGAAACCAACTCTTGTATTCAATGACAATGTCAACTTATACCAACAACATTTATGTAAGTAAAATAATTAAAGGTAGGCCACTTAACCAAGCTCTGACTAAAGGGTGTTCTTCCATGAATCTGCATAGCACAGAACCGTCAAGTGTAATAAACGTGCACAAATCCTTGGTACAGAGAGACAGAGTTTTGCTCTACTGTTAAAATATATGAATGTCTCAGTGAATTAACACCACCGACACAGACGGACAGAACTTTAATATTATTTTCACTGGTCTATTGGGACGACTGCCAAGTAAGCCATTCCTTGGTCCACTTTGCCATCCCCACGGTTTTGTTGCCCAGGATCACATGAGACCATACTGCATAAACGCCACACATAGAAAAGCAACAGATACCTGTAGGATCAGGGATTCCTTATCATTCTCCAGTCGGGATAACCTCTCCTGGTATATATCTCCACTTCCAGAGATATGTCCATTTATCTGAAAGATAAGGGGTGACAACCGTGAGATAAACAATTCATATGTAGTTAGGCTAAACTACGACATCTTTATAAACCAACAACATTACACCATAATGTACATTACTAGAACAGAGACACACAAAGCTCACCGTCCCTCGATTGGTACAGCCTCATCTATGCCCTGTATATCTTTTAAACTTATATATGAAACCCAATTTAAAAAAAAAATAAGATCGGGTAGGCGGGTGTGGGATAAGAAAACCAAATTGGGTAGGAAGAGGTGGAAAGGGCTTGGATAAACCAGTCTTCACACTTCAGGAAATACAGCAAGTTCAATACTGTACGCCCTGTATTTCTATATACTGAGCGCCCTGTATTTCTATACACTGAGCGCCCTGTATTTCTATATACTGAGCGCCCTGTATTTCTATACACTGAGCGCCCTGTATTTCTATATACTGTACGCCCTGTATTTCTATACACTGAGCGCCCTGTATTTCTATATACTGTACGCCCTGTATTTCTATATACTGTACGCCCTGTATTTCTATATACTGTACGCCCTGTATTTCTATACACTGAGCGCCCTGTATTTCTATATACTGTAGCCATGGAGAATTTCACATTAAAACAAATTTTTTTTTATAACTATGATCAATTATGTTTTAAATTTAGCATCATCAGTGTAACACGCTCAAAGAAAAAAAGAACTAGGAACACAGATAAGGGATAAGAGTATTATATATATATATATACACACACACACACACACACACACACACACACACACCACATCTGGAAGGCTCTCCGCTGACGGGGGGGACAGATCCGGTGCTCGGTAACAGGCAGTAATGACATCTGCAGAAAGGACTGGTCGGCCCTCATGGGAATTTTCAAAATAAAGGTTTATTTTTATACATATGCTAAATAAACCAATTATTTGGAAAATTCCCGTGAGTGCTTTCATCGTTTTTGCAGATATTATCTCTTGAAGGAAAAGTCATCAAGATTTAAACCCTTAAATCCTATCACAGCCATTAGTTAATTTTGCTCTAAAAGCCGAAAAGGCCCCCATTTTACCCACAGTTCAATACAGACGTAAGGCGCCATTTTACTGTTTACCTCGTCTTCGCAAAATCCACTATTTTATTTTCCGTTCACTGTATAACCACCGCATTTTCTTCACACAAATTAGTCCATTAAATGACCGTTTAGCTTTTTTTCTTTTGACCTTTTGTCATTTAGACCAGGGGTTGCTCGACTCCAGCCCTCAAGACCCCCCCAAAGCAGGTCAGATGTTAAGGATATGCCAGCTTCAGCACAGGTGGCTCAATCAGTGGCTCAAATTCAGCCAACTGTGCTGAAGCTGGGATATCGTTAAAACCTGACCAGTTTGGGGGGGGGTATTGAGGACTGGCATTTAGCACCCCTGGTTTAGACCATTATCTCTGTGACAGTTTTCCAAATGACCCTAAACTGTCATGCTCGGTTTCAGCAAACATAAAATGCTAAATATGAAAGTACTGCACATGGTTTACATGAATCTCTGGGAAACAAAAGATTCAGCGGAAACATTAATTGCTTCCCAATGTTTAAATTAAGCAATGAAACTAGGGCATGTGTTACATTAGGCAAATATTTCAGCTTTAAATGCCTCGTTTTCCCTCGACAGCCTCATTTAATCGCACGCGTTTATGTTTAAACAAGAGCAGATTGTGTGCGCTACGTCCGTGAAATGTCGGCAGCGAACGCACACATTTAATGCATAGTAACCTGCACTGTGCACCAGTGGGAGACGGAGAAGGAAGCCTGACACCAGTAATAAACCTTCAGGTGGCATTGCAGGTGTTATTAGGGCTGTCAGATTTGAAAGTAATATTTATCACAGGCGAGGCCCAGCACCACTTCAAAAGGTTTTAAAGAACCTTTTACGAGATACTAGAAATCACGCTCATCGCATACTTAAATGTGAAATAGACATGCCGTTTTCAACTGGTGGAAATTCATTTTTGCGGGGCCTGTTAAACGACACTGAAAAGTAACAAAATGTCGTTTGTTATTTTTATTTGAAAAACATTATTTTTCTGCGTACAAGAATCTAAACAAGTTTTCCAATCAGTTCCAGCAGGGGTTCTCAAATCCAGTACGCAAGACCCAACTCCCCAAACAGGTCGGGTTTTCAGAATATCCCTGCTTCAGCACAGGTGGCTCAATCAGAGGCTCAGTCGAAGACTGAGCCTCTGATTGAGCCTCCTGTGCTGAAGCAGAGATATCCTACAAACCTGACCTGTAGGGTGGTATTGGAGGACTGGAGTTGAGAACCTCCCGAGTTACGGAAACGTCACGAATATATAGGCCAGATGTCAATCTGCGTTTCCTTCAAGATAAGTATAGACATTTACTGTGGATTAAGGTGACGCTACCACACACGCATGATAAAACTTAGTGGCTGAATTGTGACAATGATACTTGAAATTACCGAGCACGCCTAGTTTTTATTACTTGTTACAGTACATACCCTTTCAGAGCCACGATGTCTACTCTGTATAGTGTCACCAATCAAGTCTTTATGGCCATGTAATCTTTATTAGTGTGACTACATGGCCCAGCTTTCTGCCTAGTAGTCCTCTCCAGGTCCTCAGCCAGGTCTCGGAGATCAATGAAATGCAGCAAGTTACAGCAAAAAAAGATCATGTCGCCCCAGAAATTGCCCACCCACGGGTCACCTCCCCGGCACTTTAGCTGTTCTCGCAATGACACTAGCGCAGTGAAATAAGAAAAGTTGGCACCAATGCACTCTAATCTTTGGACAGTCGACTTTTACCTCGTGGCTCTGGCGCGATCAGTTCAAGTGCGTCCTGAACAATGGCCACTCGAAGCCATTGTACTTTGGAGATCTGAACCGCCGCACAGCAGAACAGATCTCGCCAAAGCTGCCTACTTTATTTCTTCCCATGTTCATGCAGAGGGCACACAACGTTGCAGGGGGATAACCCTCCCTTGGTCAGGGCACTGAAGTGGCTAAACAATGTGAACCATGTAAAAGAAAACCGCGTGATCAATGTTTGACATGAACCCTGCAGAGGTCAAACTTGATGCCAAGATCCTCCAAATGTGTGCTATACTAGTCATGTGTGTAATACTAGCAGAAGTGCTTCTGGGTGTGACCAAAACACGCACAATTCCTGATCCTCGTACACGTGCTGCATTAAACACGGCAGTCACACTAATACCCTCTCTTCCGGTTTTTTTTTAAATTCTCAGTAAGATGGGTCTTATTTACATCTTTGGCCCCAAAAATAAAATAAATGAAAAACCAAGCACAACACCAAGGTAAATCCCCACCAAGATCTACACAATGTCTTTTCATCACTACCATATGACGAGTGGAAAGATTTCTGCGGCCCATTATTTTGGAGACAACCTGACTGCAAATCTCAAATATGATTCCCTCTCATCTTAACCCTGTGGCTGCCACCCCCCGCAAGGACACTGCTTGCAGAAAGGTTCTGTATATTACTCGTGGGTGGAAGGGGATCCTTAAGTAGAGGAATCCCAATTCCCCAAAACATAAGCACACTTTATGGAAAACAGGCAACATCTTTAAACTTCATGATCCTAGCAGGAGTGCTGTAGGGTGTAACCAAACATGCAAAGCTAACCGACTGTTATAAACATGATTCTTTGCAGGGTTTAGATGCCTTTTATTGGACAAACTTGAAAGTTCTTTAAAGCTGTTAATATACACATATTTTTAGACTACAAAGTCCCCATCTTTAGCTTTCCACACCAGAAAGATGAAATCTTAGGTGATACATCGTTGTTAAAACAAAAAAAAAAACACAACAACTTTTGTTTTAGTCAATTACCCAGACTACATCTAAAGATGGTGCCGGTATAGTCTATGCAGTTGGGCACAACAAACAATGGGAAGATACACAACGTAGCAAAAAAGGTAATTTAATGACTAAGGCCGCGCTTATAGTGCTGGCTACGCGACCGATGACGTCACTCGTCGGCGAAAGTCGGAATTTGATTTTTAGCGATGTCGCTTGCGACAAGGCCAGTGATGTCACTAAAAGGGGCGGGCCACACCATTTGATTGGTTTAGAGACAGTCACATGTGGGGACTGTCTCTAAAAAAAAAATCAAATTTACCCGGCTTCAACATTTTTGGTTGCGACGTCGCGCTTGCGACTGAGTCCATGTATTTGTTTCGGAGCGACGCCGCGTCGCAAGGCACTATAAGCGCAGCCTAAAGTGTCAGCGCTGCATCCACTGTCTAGTCACTAAATGACCTTTTTTGCTACATTGTGAATCTTCCAATTGTTTGGTGTGCGTGGCTCCCGTTTGCATTTTGCTACTCCTTGCCCAAGATTTCTTGCTTTTACCACCCATTTTTTCATTTCCTTTACCCTGGACCCCTGTTTTAGGGGCATCCCAAGTTGCTTTACCCATTTTTCTCCTCTTTCTAGTCTATGGAGTTAACAGCCCACAACATTAGGTAAACAAGTTTTGCAGTGGTCAAGGGAAAAACCACACAAAACCCACAACAGTGCAGAGTACATATGTATACTAGAATTCTGCACTGATGACCACTACCCAAAATGTATCAACCCTATTGTTTTAAGGTATTTTCCAATGGAAAAGAAGCTTGTCTGAACAATTATATACAACCAACGTACCTAATACACGACATTTACCCTTTCAATGCTTGAATGCTCAGCACATAAGTTTAAGCTCAATGCTAACATTTGCCCGAGACAAAGGCCAGTTAACAGCATTTCAATCATGTACATGTCTCATTTAAAACTAGTTGTGCCAACGTCTGCTCTACGCTTTCTGGATTACAGGGGTGCAAACAGACCTCTTTATTTTACTCATAAGTTCTGCAAAGCTGCATCTTGTTGCAAACAAAAACGAAATCTTGTACAGAGCGACCGCAAAAGGATTACAAAGGTTTAAATTGCAAAATTTGAAGATGCGCTTTCGGAATTATTTGGACTTGCAAACATTAATCTTACCCCTTTGCAGCAGTGGGTGTTGCTCTTGGCTGCCCCATATTTTTTCCAATTTTTTTTCAGTGACATGAGCAAATTCATCTTAAATGTCGGAGTCATTGCCAGCCGAGATTTCTATCCTAATATAAACATCTTCTGCAGAGGCAGAAGCACGTTTAACACAAGTGAAGCTAAGCAGTCTCCTTGCCAAGCGGACGATCATCCCAGCTTTCCACCACGGGCTCAGTTCATCTGCCACGCCAGCCTCATTCCCTTTGATTTAAGAAAACCTTACAAAACACATCTGTCAATGTTACCACCACCCGCTCAGGAATGCGATGCTTATATATACCCAAACCTGTATGAAATATGCTTAGCCGAGAAGCGCACACTGCAGAAATTAGGCAGCTACAGGCCACAATACAGGCCCAAAGCAATACCTTGTTTGCCAATGAGTCTACCTGCAATATACAGTATTACTATAGTACTGCCGTTTGGCCTATTAAAGAGTAGTGGTGATAGGGTGGTTCTCTCCAAGGACTACTGTAGAGGGCCATTTTTTACCAATATTAAGTAACAATGGCGTAGGATGCAACAAGTAACATGTCTGGTGAAAGAGAGGAAATGACGGATGTAGAAACCATGGAAATAGATAAGGGATCAACCTCAAACTATCTGACCTACATGGTAACCCTTTCCAAATCATTCCAAGGATTGTAATACAGAAAAATGCAACAAATACAATCCCGCATTCAATGGTTCCATCCAGCCTAGATTCTTGCAATACAATGGCCAAAGCGACCAATTACGTCAACTGATTGAATGGTTTACTCCATTAGCAAAGTGTTTGTAAACTCATCAGACGGAATTACTGGGAAGTTTATAACGGGCCCGCTGCATATACGTTGGAACAATCCTATCCAGCTGATAAACAAGCTTTCAATCAAAACGTATTGCCACATGCTCGTCTACTGTGCACTTCCATAAACGTTTGAACATTGGGGTTTTTTCCACCTATGTTCGTCAATAGTTTAAAAAAAAAAATATCCAAATAAGTTAAGCGCACATGCACTTCCCGGCAGTACAGAACCGCTCTGATGCAGCTCCATGTTTTATGGCAAGCTCACCCAGTACAAAGTAAACTTGCATTATTTTTATAATTTACTGGAGTGCTGTTGCGTTGTGACCACAAAAAGGTGACAAACACCCCCCCCACACACACAATATCAGCACACATCTACAATCATTAAAATCACAATTGTGGATGAATTTTGCTTTTCTTTCTAGAATGCGGTCCAGAAATAGATGGAAACCATCTTACCCACACGCCCACTCAGAATATTCACGACCTCTGTGTGCTACAGTAACCTTACTGTGTCACACAGCACCCACTCCAGACATTTACCTGCTTAAAGCGTGGATGACATGACTGCATGTGGCTGATCCGTACCGATCGAGAGAGAGAAAGGTTTGAGTTCTTTGCACGCTTCATTCTCTGGATTCTGCCTTTGGATTCACTAAAACCATCAATTAGCTCAGTGTTTGTGACTCATTGTCATCAAACAGAAGAAAAAAGCGACATAAAACACTCACCCATACATACAGTACAGCTCAAAGTTTGGGCTCTGGCTGTAGAAAGTGACTTTTCATGAAACTGGAGAGCCTGTTTAGCTTTTTGTTGTAATAATTTTGACGTTTCCCTTTTAATAGTGATTCCCAGCTTTGTTATAAGTGCAATCGCATTTGGACGGACACACACACACACACACACACACACACACACACACACACACACACACTGCAGGGATGAGGGTAAAACAAATTCTATAAATAAAAATGGAAACATTAAACCTGCAGACCAAGCAATATCCTACGTGTTTTTTTGTTTTTTTAATAAAAAATAGTCACGGACTAGAAAAAACTAAAAAAATATTTTTAAAATATTTTTAATGTATTATAATGTAACCAGTATTTTTTGTTTCTAAAGCAACCATTTACAAAGTCACATCCCCTTCCTCTTCTGAAACAGGCTCTGGCACGCCCTTTTTTAAGCCCTGCCCTCTCTCTAGCAGTGCACCAATTGTATCTAGTGACTGCCTGGTCATATGATCTTCCCCACAGAACTTTCCATCTTTGGTCCTCTTCTGCTGCACTGACAGCCATTTAGTGAACCCCTGAGCCAAATCTTCGCCGATCGATCACGGGGGAACGGATCGATCAGCAACTTAACTAATTACTTATTGTGTGGATTGTATTAATGCACATATTAAAGGGGAAACAAACCAAC
Organism: Ascaphus truei; assembly: GCF_040206685.1. Classification (NCBI taxonomy): domain Eukaryota; kingdom Metazoa; phylum Chordata; class Amphibia; order Anura; family Ascaphidae; genus Ascaphus; species Ascaphus truei. Next base: position 297,085,297 of record NC_134487.1, read on the forward strand.
AGCTTGGACTGCAGCTTTAAAATGCAATATTCAGTGGCCCATTACGTTATTATTACACATCACGCAATGTACAATAAAGGTTTTTATCTCTCTCCAAGGTGTATGACACTTGTGTGTTCTGGGCATTTTTACTTGCGTGTGCAGTGGCCAATTGTCCCTCCAGATACTCGTTACTTCTGGTGCTTCTGGCATGCGCCCTTCGTCTTTCTATTTACTATTCTATTTACTAATATTCTATTTAGCTTAGAATACGAACCGCAGTGTAGATAGAGATCATCACATTCAGAATGCGTTTCAACGTCAGAGCACGCATGTGATAATTAAATGTGGTTATTGGCATTTGTTCCTGTTAAAAGTTAATTAGAGAAATGTAACAGCTGATGCGGAAGAGTTGCATTTAAAAATCATTAACAAAAAAAATGTTAAAAGTAAAAAAATCTAAAATTACATCAGACATTCTATTCATGGCGCCTCTCCTGGATGTTACACACTGTGTGAGTCTCACACCCTCATGGCGCTCTCCTGGATGTTACACACTGTGTGAGTCTCACACCCTCATGGCGCTCTCCTGGATGTTACACGCTGTGCGAGTCTCACACCCTCATGGCGCTCTCCTGGATGTTACACACTGTGCGAGTCTCACACCCTCATGGCGCTCTCCAGGATGTTACACACTGTGTGAGTCTCACACCCTCATGGCGCTCTCCTGGATGTTACACACTGTGCGAGTCTCACACCCTCATGGCGCTCTCCTGGATGTTACACACTGTGCGAGTCTCACACCCTCATGGCGCTCTCCTGGATGTTACACACTGTGTGAGTCTCACACCCTCATGGCGCTCTCCTGGATGTTACACACTGTGCGAGTCTCACACCCTCATGGCGCTCTCCTGGATGTTACACACTGTGTGAGTCTCACACCCTCATGGCGCCTCTCCTGGATGTTACACACTGTGTGAGTCTCACACCCTCATGGCGCTCTCCTGGATGTTACACACTGCGAGTCTCACACCCTCATGGCGCTCTCCTGGATGTTACACGCTGTGCGAGTCTCACACCCTCATGGCGCTCTCCTGGATGTTACACACTGTGCGAGTCTCACACCCTCATGGCGCTCTCCTGGATGTTACACACTGCGAGTCTCACACCCTCATGGCGCTCTCCTGGATGTTACACACTGTGTGAGTCTCACACCCTCATGGCGCTCTCCTGGATGTTACACGCTGTGCGAGTCTCACACCCTCATGGCGCTCTCCTGGATGTTACACACTGCGAGTCTCACACCCTCATGGCGCTCTCCTGGATGTTACATACTGCGAGTCTCACACCCTCATGGCGCTCTCCTGGATGTTACACGCTGTGCGAGTCTCACACCCTCATGGCGCTCTCCTGGATGTTACACACTGCGAGTCTCACACCCTCATGGCGCTCTCCTGGATGTTACACACTGTGCGAGTCTCACACCCTCATGGCGCACTCCTGGATGTTACACACTGCGAGTCTCACACCCTCATGGCGCTCTCCTGGATGTTACACACTGCGAGTCTCACACCCTCATGGCGCTCTCCTGGATGTTACACACTGTGCGAGTCTCACACCCTCATGGCGCTCTCCTGGATGTTACACACTGTGCGAGTCTCACACCCTCATGGCGCTCTCCTGGATGTTACACACTGTGCGAGTCTCACACCCTCATGGCGCTCTCCTGGATGTTACACACTGTGCGAGTCTCACACCCTCATGGCGCTCTCCTGGATGTTACACACTGCGAGTCTCACACCCTCATGGCGCTCTCCTGGATGTTACACACTATGCGAGTCTCAGACCCTCATGGCGCTCTCCTGGATGTTACACACTGTGTGAGTCTCACACCCTCATGGCGCTCTCCTGGATGTTACACACTGTGCGAGTCTCACACCCTCATGGCGCTCTCCTGGATGTTACACACTGCGAGTCTCACACCCTCATGGCGCTCTCCTGGATGTTACACACTGCGAGTCTCACACCCTCATGGCGCTCTCCTGGATGTTACACACTGCAAGTCTCAGACCCTCATGGCGCTCTCCTGGATGTTACACACTGCGAGTCTCACACCCTCATGGCGCTCTCCTGGATGTTACACACTGCGAGTCTCACACCCTCATGGCGCTCTCCTGGATGTTACACACTGTGCGAGTCTCACACCCTCATGGCGCTCTCCTGGATGTTACACTGTGCGAGTCTCACACCCTCATGGCGCTCTCCTGGATGTTACACTGTGCGAGTCTCACACCCTCATGGCGCTCTCTTGGATGTTACACACTGCGAGTCTCACACCCTCATGGCGCTCTCCTGGATGTTACACACTGCGAGTCTCACACCCTCATGGCGCTCTCCTGGATGTTACACACTGCAAGTCTCAGACCCTCATGGCGCTCTCCTGGATGTTACACACTGCGAGTCTCACACCCTCATGGCGCTCTCCTGGATGTTACACACTGCGAGTCTCACACCCTCGTGGCGCTCTCCTGGATGTTACACACTGTGCGAGTCTCACACCCTCATGGCGCTCTCCTGGATGTTACACTGTGCGAGTCTCACACCCTCATGGCGCTCTCCTGGATGTTACACACTGCGAGTCTCACACCCTCATGACGCTCTCCTGGATGTTACACTGTGCGAGTCTCACACCCTCATGGCGCTCTCCTGGATGTTACACTGTGCGAGTCTCACACCCTCATGGCGCTCTCCTGGATGTTACACACTGCGAGTCTCACACCCTCATGACGCTCTCCTGGATGTTACACACTGTGCGAGTCTCACACCCTCATGGCGCTCTCCTGGATGTTACACACTGTGCGAGTCTCACACCCTCATGACGCTCTCCTGGATGTTACACACTGTGAGTCTCACACCCTCATGGCGCTCTCCTGGATGTTACACACTGTGCGAGTCTCACACCCTCATGACGCTCTCCTGGATGTTACACACTGTGCGAGTCTCAGACCCTCATGGCGCTCTCCTGGATGTTACACACTGTGAGTCTCACACCCTCATGGCGCTCTCCTGGATGTTACACGCTGTGCGAGTCTCAGACCCTCATGGCGCTCTCCTGGATGTTACACACTGTGCGAGTCTCAGACCCTCATGGCACTCTCCTGGATGTTACACACTGTGAGTCTCACACCCTCATGGCGCTCTCCTGGATGTTACACACTGTGTGAGTCTCACACCCTCATGGCGCTCTCCTGGATGTTACACACTGTGCGAGTCTCAGACCCTCATGGCGCTCTCCTGGATGTTACACACTGCGAGTCTCACACCCTCATGGCACTCTCCTGGATGTTACACACTGCGAGTCTCACACCCTCATGGCGCTCTCCTGGATGTTACACGCTGTGCGAGTCTCACACCCTCATGGCGCTCTCCTGGATGTTACACACTGCGAGTCTCACACCCTCATGGCGCTCTCCTGGATGTTACACACTGTGCGAGTCTCAGACCCTCATGGCGCTCTCCTGGATGTTACACACTGCGAGTCTCACACCCTCATGGCACTCTCCTGGATGTTACACACTGCGAGTCTCACACCCTCATGGCGCTCTCCTGGATGTTACACTGTGCGAGTCTCACACCCTCATGGCGCTCTCCTGGATGTTACACTGTGCGAGTCTCACACCCTCATGGCGCTCTCCTGGATGTTACACACTGTGCGAGTCTCACACCCTCATGACGCTCTCCTGGATGTTACACTGTGCGAGTCTCACACCCTCATGGCGCTCTCCTGGATGTTACACGCTGTGCGAGTCTCACACCCTCATGGCGCTCTCCAGGATGTTACACACTGCGAGTCTCACACCCTCATGGCGCTCTCCTGGATGTTACACACTGTGTGAGTCTCAGACCCTCATGGCGCTCTCCTGGATGTTACACACTGCGAGTCTCACACCCTCATGACGCTCTCCTGGATGTTACACACTGTGCGAGTCTCACACCCTCATGGCGCTCTCCTGGATGTTACACACTGTGCGAGTCTCACACCCTCATGGCGCTCTCCTGGATGTTACACACTGTGCGAGTCTCACACCCTCATGACGCTCTCCTGGATGTTACACACTGTGTGAATCTCACACCCTCATGGCGCTCTCCTGGATGTTACACACTGCGAGTCTCACACCCTCATGGCGCTCTCCTGGATGTTACACACTGCGAGTCTCACACCCTCATGGCGTGTATCATGTATTTATGTATCATGTGTTCAGAATGTTCACAGTGCTATTCATATGCTTCTTTAAGCAAGTGTGTCTTAAGGTGGGTCTTAAAGGTGGATAGAGAGGGTGCTAGTCGGGTATTGAGGGGAAGGGCATTCCAGAGGTGTGGGGCAGTCAGTGAGAAAGGTTTAAGGCGGGAGAGGGCTTTAGATACAAAGGGGGTCGAAAGAAGACATCCTTGAGAAAACCGCAAGAGTCTGGAAATTAGGGCTGAGATGTAAGGAGGGGTAGAGGAGTGTAAAGCTTTAAAAGTGAGGAGGAGAATTCAGGGTGAGATGTGGGATTTGATAGGAAGCCAGGAGAGGGATTTCAGGAGGGGAGATGCTGAGACAGATCTAGGAAAGAGTAGAGTGATTCCGGCAGCAGCGTTTAGTATAGATTGTAGGGGAGGCAGGTGAGAGGCAGGGGGCCGGACAGCAGGAGGTTGCAGTAATCGAGACGGGAGAGAATGAGGGCCTGAGTCAGAGTTTTAGCAGGCGAGTAACAGAGAAAAGGGCGTATCTTTGTAATATTGCGGAGGAAAAAGCGACTGGTTTTATAAATGTTTTGAATGTGAGAGAGGAATCGAGTGTGACCCCTAGGCAGCTTGCTTGGGCTACTGGGTGAATTATCGTATTTCCAACAGTAATGTGGAAGGATGTAGTAGGGCCAGGTTTGGGAGGAAGTATAAGGAGCTCTGTTTTTGCCATGTTAAGTTTCAGTCGGCGGATGGCCACCCAGGATGATATTCCAGAGAGACATTCAGAAACTTTGGTCTGTATTACACACTGTGCGAGTCTCACACCCTCATGGCGCTCTCCTGGAGTCTGACCCTGAAGTTAACCAAGCTCTGGAAAGCCGTAGCGGTGTCCCGCCAAGGAATATCAGATGTAGCCAATGTTTGGCGCTCTGCAGCAGGACATAACGCGCCAGAGTGCGACACGCCCTTTTATTTGAACCAGCTGCGAGAGACAAGGGACACGTCACCCACGGAAGCGGGTCAAACGTTGCCTACATCCGTACCATAAAAACAAAACACACAGACATTGATAAATATATAGATCCAACAACCAATGTGTATATATATCAATCTCATAGCGCAGTAACATCCATGTACAATAATGTGTTCTCATTTAATAGGAAAATTTTATCAGTAGATGTAGATCAAATGACAAATGGAGATCAATATCACCAAGTATCTGCTACAGTATAAAACATGGCAGCAGCCAATGAAAAAAAACATAAGAAGAACAGTATAGGAGTTACAAGAATGTCCTGTATACAAGAACATACTGTTAATAATAATAATAATATTATCAAAAAGACACAATCACGCCACTTTAGAGAGCACAGGGACCACAAAATCCTTAAGAGACCTTTAGCAGCTAGTTCCAGCAGGTCAACCTCACCGGGAATGTGACACGGCACGCGAATACACGCACAGTAACGCTTGCACACCCAACGTGAGAAAGGACGCACAAAGACAAGATCCTGCGGTGGTCAAGGATGGGTCCTGACGCTTCAAAAGGCGCAGTTTCTCCAAGGATCAACATAAACTAACGGCAGCAACACGTGTAACCGACATGGACCCACCAGTCACTGTCCCGATAGAAGATCAGAGTTCCTCAACTTCCAAAAGGAGGAAAAATACAATAGCCAAAAATGTTTGCTTTAAGCATGATTATATTTAAAGAAGTCAATTAGATTGGGATACAAAATGCTGCTTCCATCATCTAGATTTCATTTTTTTGGGAAGCAGGACTGCTTAAATGCCAGACATTGATCTGCTGGAAATGCTTTCTATGTCGCTGTTGATAGGTCTTTTCAGTGAAGCTTGTAACAAGACAGTATACCAACGCTAAACAAGTCAGAAATACAGGACGTTATCAAAACAGAGACTTCTGCGTGAAAATCTTGACACAAAACTGGACAGGTTTGCACCAGTTCTGCAAGCTTCTCTGAGCACTTCTATTCCAAATCAGCTTCAGCTGCTGGATCCCAGGAATTAAAAATATCCACCAGTATTTTATTGAGATTCAGAGGCCTGTTATAAAGGAAAAAACACTAATTACAGCACAAACTCTCATACATGGCCTTGATTTCGACTTGCATTCTAATCCTGATCACATACGCCATTGTGAAAACAGCATGCAGTATTTTCCTTGGACTTTGTTGACTATTTTCACAACTTTCGACTAAATTTGGAAATCTATTCAAACAGATCTGAAATCATGGCATAAATATGCAATACGAAAAGTTTTTAAAATGCCTCATTTTTTATTGAACAGGACAGCGTATATTGTGAACTGAGATTGCACATTTATAGCAACATTACAAGTGTACGAGGTGTTCAAATTATTGGCAGAATATGTTGAACACCACTTCTAAATACGTAACTTTTATGGGACTCAAGATGGCCAATGCCATCATCCATCGTCACATGGCAGCCCCTGTTTTATGCAAACATCCCAAAGATGGCACCGCCCTGCAACTCCCCACACAGAAAAGTGGTGCTGTTACAAAAGCCATCGACCTTCATAGCTGGGAAGGTCACGGAGCGAGATTACCACTGAAATCCACACAACCACTTATTAACCAGAAGAGCAACAAAGAAGAAAAAGGTTTGGGAAACTTTTACTGGGGCAATTAGACACAGAATATTATGTTTCTGAGTCATTCCAACTTTTCACTTTATTCCAGCCAGTGTAATCTTGATTAGATTGCACCAATGTTCCTATAAACTGTCAAAATAAAAAAAAAAACTTAAATAATACTCTAGAAACCAATTAAAATATAAAAAATAAGTGTAAAAAATGTATTGCAGAAATCCCTTTTTACTAGACTTAATGTGCTGCATCCTTTTCTGCATAAGATGCAGAAGTTAATATACTTTCTCATTGCAAATGGTCATTTTTGATTGATTGATAATAAAATCTAGGATTTTCAAGTGATCAAACTGAAATCCAAGGATGCTCATTTTGGCGGCTGCTAGGGACGGCGGTTAAAATTTATTTATTTTTAAAAAAAAAGACAAGTAAAGGGATTGGTTTCAACAAGGGCAGGAGGTCTGCAATGATAGGAGAGCGGCATAACAAGAGCTATGAGAACAGCTGAACCCCCCTCCCCCCATCATGCCCACTTTTGTCATGGTTTTATGGTTGACCGACTTGGAAAGAGGGAATTGTAAAGTGAGGCAGGAGATGCGGCTTTGTGCACAGGGATGCAATTATACAAGGTGAAGAACATTTGCTTTTTGGAGTTGGATCCTGGTACGGATATGAATAACAATAATTATAGTAGTGCTGGAGTAAACAATGTAGAATTGTTTCATATGCATAAAACATGTCGGTATTCCACTGGGTTGCAGAGGAAAGGGATAGAGTTTAACAGAAGAGGTGCAGCACACATTCACGGAGAGGGTTCGATTAATTCGATTGTAAGCTCTTCGGAGCAGGGACTCCTTTTCATAAATTTTACATTTATGTCTGAAGCACTTCTCCCCTCTGTGTTATTTATACGATTGTCACGTGTATCACTGCTGGGAAGTGCTATGTACATTAATGGCTATATAAATATATAAAGACAGACCGGACAGGACAGACCATACAAGGAGATTTGGAAAGGGGTAGGGGCTGTATCTCTGTCCAAGGATAATGGCATAACAAGCAAACCCCTCCATGATCACTCAACGAGTCTGTCTTTTGGTTCCACGGCAGATACCTGGCATATTGAAACGGTAATAACGTGTTTCCTATCACGGGTCTAGTTTTGATATAAATATTGTTAAAAATAAGAATGTGGACATTTTACCCAGCTCATTACAAGATTGGGGGAGGTCTGGTTGCTACCATGCTGACCTGAGCTGTTTAGCAGTCAAAGTGGAGGGCGATGTCCTCCCTACAAGTTGGGCGTTATGCATTTTATTAGAGTTTTACGTTACTACTGAACTTGAATGAGCAGTGCGTACAAGTAAGATTTTACAATACCATTTGACTCTGTAGCCATTCCATTAACGAGTCTGCTGTCGAATCGGGCAGTTGGCATCGTAAACCTTCTCTTTCATCCGTTTCCATCATCTCCAACATTCCCCGCAGGTCTTCTATAAGATGTAGCACACGCAGGCTTCCCATGAAGGGGGAGGTGGGGGACTGACAATCAAATATGCCATTCGAATATTCCAGAGCCTTGGAGCCTACGGGAAGAAACAAAGCCTTAGAAACAGAAAGTCCCACAGACTTCAAAAGCATCTAACACCTCATATAGTTATATATATAAAGCGGTCACAGTAAAGGTATATATAGACATCTTAGATCCTTAAACTCTTCTAAATTATCCCTATGCGTATTTATTCTCTGCAAAAATTAGCGCCATATGTACAGAGGCCGCACACTGGCACATCCCATGGAGGCAGAAAGATCAGTTAGGCTACGCTTATAGTGCCGGCGACGGCGACCCGACGGTCAGGCGACGGTCGCTGGAAAATCAAACAGAGATGACTTCCAGCGATCGCGACCAATGCATCGCGTCGCGCTTACTATAAGCGCACGCGACGGCGGCAATGCATTAGTTTTGCCGCGACGTCGCGTCGCTGGCACTATAAGCGCAGCCTTACCGCTCTGCTCTTAAAGCCCTCCTGCCTCACAATGCATTGAGTGGTGCTACATCTCTGCCTCCGTGGCAGGTGCGAGCACGTGGTCCGTCTCCCCTGCGGTATACATACAGCCATACGCCAACTTTATTTAAATTTTTTTAAAGGGAATAATATTTTTTTTTACTCCATAGAGTAAAAATTTAGTGGAACCTGCTGACAATCACTTGCAGAAATGGCAGCCAAAAACTTAGCCATAATGCGAGTTACTCATCATAGAACATAGCAAGAGGGCAATTGTATATGTACCGAGGGGGGTGGGGGGGGAGGGGAGCACAACGTTTCGGCCTCACTTAGGCCTTTGTCAAGTGACTGGTAATGACCTAAGTGAGGCCGAAACGTTGTGTATCTTGAATAAATTCTTTCCTAAAGAAACCCGTGGAACCTGCATCGCCTCTCCTGTTGCTGTATACCTGGATTGCTGCAGGTAGCCATCCCTGAACCAGGAGCTCCGGCTTTGCGCAAGTATCGCATTTATGTGCATTTTTTTGGAGTGCTACACACCCAGATATCTCTACATAGTGCTTTTGTGTGATAAAAAAAAGAACAGATCCCAAATGTAACACTGCTCAGACTCGGGCAGCGTTCATTCCCCAGGGTCCTAAAAGCAAACTGCTTGCCATCTCGTCCAATATCAATAGAGACTGGTTCCAAGCCATACATTTTATAAGTTCTACGTTACCATTATGGACCTTTCTCAAATGTATTTCTAAGTTCAAAGAGGTTTCATTCCTTCTTATTGCCCAATATTATATTCCTCAATGGTCTAATCGTCTTCCCAATGTAAATATAATTACAGGGACAATGTAATAAGGGGTTGTACAGGTAAACTGGTTTATCTTATAATTAGTCCCTAAATGAGAGAAAGTGCTGGTCTTTAGAATTGTATTGCATAAGTTGCATGCACAGCAAATAAAAATGCACACTGGTTTAGATACCAACCAAGAATCCTTCTGTGGAAGAGGGGGACCATATCTGAATTCTGGTTTGAAAGCCGAAATCAAACTTTCAGTTAGTCCCACAGATTGTGTGTCTAATCGTGGGGTGCATTAGCAGTCCTTTGGGGGCGATCAATTGCATCGAGCCAGAGGAGATAAATTATGTTTGTGGGTATGACTGTTATTTTCCGCATCTACTCAACCTCTACTGTTGATCTGGGAAATCCAGAGCAGCAGTTTATCCAGCTGGGAGGCTTATCGGTGTTTAAGAAAATCTGGGGCAGCAAGACCTCCCACTGCTGTCGGCCTCTAGAGAATCGCCACCCTGGCCCTAGGCCTCTTATCTCCCCATATAAATCTTGAAAGACCGTCTTGATGTCCTTCAGATTCCAGCTAAGAACCGGGATCAGGAGGAGAAATATATCAGCTTTGGGAGGAATGGGAAAAAGTGTTGCACACTAATGATGCTCTATCCGAACGAATCACCCACGCTCCTAGTGAGAAGCTGGTTGTGCCGAATACAATTTACCAACTAATACGAGCAAATAGAACGAGGGACTATAGAGAGAATGGCCTATTGACCGGATGTTTATCAATAATGAAAAATGATGCGATTGTCTAATCAATCCCTAAATGAACAGACTCAAAATCTGTTTAGCGAAGATTGGAATGTTAGAGTTCTCCTTGGCGCAAATTTTCTTTTCATTGACTTATGATCCAAAATGAATAAATCTTCCGTGTAATAAACCATTAAGAAGTCCTCCAATTAGTTCCTCATAGATGTGGAACAAACAGAAAAACATGGCATAGCATTTGCAATAAATAATAGCGGCTTGAAAAACCTATGAATTCAGAACAGATTTGGTATATCTTTAAATCAGCGTGCGGATAATTATTCGAATGGTCCCACTACTCCCTCTTGGTCCCAGAAATTCACAAGATTGATGAATTGCGCTCCACAAATGGGGAACGGGTGGGATCTGGTCATTTTATTACACCAGATCCCACCCTGTTTCCTATTTATGTGGAGAGCGATTCATCAATCTCGTGTATTTCTGGGCCTGAGTGTAGTGGGACCACTCTAATATTTATCCGCACAACGGTTTAAAGATATACCAAAATGTGAGGTCTGAATTCATAGGTTTTTCAAGCACCTATCATTTATCTGAAACATTATTATGCCATGTTCCTCAGTCTGTTTCTTCTGCATGTCATCTGTGAGGAACTTATTGGAGAACTTCGTAATTGCTTATTACATGGACAATTTATTCACATTGGAGCACGTCAATGGAACAACTTTCACGCCAGGGAGAACTCCAACATCCCAGCTTTGGGAGGAGATTCATTTTTTCCAACTCAATTTTATTTATTTTGTGGGTGTTAGGCAGGGCGATACAGAAATAAAAAAAGGAAGGGGGGGGGGGGAGAAGAGTAAGAGATACACATGAGTAACACAACAAATATACATTTAATGGGTACATGGATGGGGTGCTTTGCAACATAGGAATCTTGAGTTCACTAGAGGCAACCCATGAGTCAGGGTGTCGGGGGTCCAGGACCTCACATGTTCAGCGGTACCACTGTAACAATCAATTACCATTGTGAGCGTAGTGAGATATCCATGGGCCACAGATGTTTGTAAATTTTATTTGTTCATCCCAAGGAGGCTCTTTAGCCTTTCCATAACCATTACATGATTGATTTTGTTAAGGACTGCCTTAATTGTTTGTGGATTAACTAGCTAGCAATTTGGTTTTTGGCAGCAGAGAGAATATGTTTGATCAGAGCTCAAGTACTCAGCATGCCTGATAATCAGGACTGATTCAATATTCCATGGAGGACAAAGCCCCACAACCTGGAGTTAGCCTTTTGATTTTTTCCAAAACTCCTGATCCTAGGGCACGACCACCATATATGTCTGAACGAGCCTACATGACCACATTTTTCCGCCAGCACAAAGGGGAGGTCGCTGGAAAAAAGGTGTGTAATCAGGCCGGTGTGTAATAGCATCTGTGTAATATTTTGAGATTAGTTTCTGTAATGGTGGAGCACCTGGATGATTTGGCCATGCTCTCAAATATATCAGTTCCTTCCCAATATCCCTCTCCAAATTTAGTGTATTTTCTATCCTTAAGAGTGTTAGCAATTAGAATTGGGTAAGGTAGGGCTGTTGTCACTTTATGAGCGGAGTTCATGTAGAGATGTTCAAATGTCGTCAGTGGTCTATAGATGTCTTTCTTATCACTAAACGAGGACACATAGTGTCTTAGTTACAAGTATTGAAAAGTATGTCTGGGGGGTTGTTCCTGTTTTGCGTCAGACCATAAAAGTACCATGATTGGTGAGCAGGTGGGAAGTCTGGGTTATCAACTAAAGGCGTTAGAGGAGGACGGTATCGTTAAAATGTTTTGTTTTTTTGTTTGCAGACAGTGTCCCAAACTTTCAGTGAGTGCCCTATAACTGGGTGTGCATGAGCCTGGTGGGTCTCTTAGATTTTTCTAACCACAAGAGAACCTCCATATCTGAAGTTTCAGCTTCTGTTTTTGCTATAAAATTGACCCGGATTTTTTTTACCCCCTGCTAGGGGCCAGTAAATCACTTGTGAACTCCCAACATAAGGTCATTAATCCGCCATCTAAAGTTAGTTATTGTAGGTTTGATATATTTTATAGACGAGTGAATACCGAGGCATGGTCGGACCGAGCACGGTTTTTCGAAGTCTGCGCTAAGGTTTCTCGCAAGATCGTGTGATATTAAAATGTAATCAAAACGGGTATATTGCTTGATGGGGCCGAGAAGTATGTGTAACCGAAAACAGATAGGGGAGGGTATCTTTGCACCAGGAGAAGTCAAAACTGATAGATGCCAATTTGATTAGGCTTTCGGGAAGGTTGATGTTAAGGGCCATAGATTTGGGTTGACGGCTGTTGCCACACTGATGGTGTGTCTGGACAAGGTGGCAGCATGGATGGAGATGAATTGGCCGAAGCTCACGCCTGAAGAGACGGAACTAATGGGTTCGGCAAGACGCCAGAGTATGGGACAGGGGGTTAGCAAGCAGCCCCTACAATGGTGTACAGCCGCTGCTTGTGGCCCTGGTTCGTAATCTCTGCATCCTCTTTGACCAGAGTCTCAACATGCGAGCCCAAATGGCCTCAGTTAAGTCTGGTTTTTTCTTTTAAATTTGAGGTTGCTTCAGAGCTGGCGTCCTGTCATCTATGAACCTTGAGTCGTCCCTGGTCCATTTCTTTCCGTCGACACTGCAGCTCGGATGTAGAGACATGTTTCTTGCTTTGAGCAGATTACTCCCATTTTATGGGGTGTGCACTGGCTTCCAGTGATCTTCGGGGCTAGGTTCAAGTTGACTGTAATGGCCTTTAAAATCTTAAAAGGCCAAGGGCCTGTCTATCATCAGTCTCTTTTTAAGCCTCAGAGGGATACTGGGTATGATCTCAGGTTCTCAGAGGGGTCCGCCTCCGTCCGCTGCACCCTACGCTGAGTAGTGTCCCCGAGGTAGCGAATAACCATTCGTGAAACGCGTAGGGTGTTTGTTGCACACACGCGCTATCAGGAATAGATTGGTCTGAAGCCTGAGGGATCGATAACGGAGTCTCCCATAGAGGAACAGTGGATAACGTAGTCGCATCATCACGTCAGTGCGCAATTGTGTCAGGGTGCAAACCGCGTCAACGCAGTACCACGTCATCACACGGGGCAAGCCAGGACACGCCAGAATGAAGCCCGAACTAAGGCACCAGCGTGGGACCACAGGTGGACGCCCAAGACACGGGAGAGAGCCGGCAAAGTCAAGATACAGATCCCAGTGGTGAAGGCTTGCAACGTCCAGCATTTTCTTGTACAACGCTCATTTTTAAATGCCAATTCGTGAGTGAGATTCCAAGAGTCTGTTTTATAAAATTATTTTAAATGTTATCGAACTATGTAATTTATCTCTTTTTTTACATGTCTACAATCTTGTCAATTGAGCATCCATACTCATCCTATGGAAGCGAAGTATTATCTGTATTCCTACATGCATGATTGGTGATCAATAGTGATTAGATTCACGTAGTGTAAATACTGGGTTTCACCATTGCCTCTGAAGGGCCTATATACACAGTAAAAGGTATTACATTTACCATTCCATGTGGGATTTAAGGATGCAAGTGTAGAGAGACATCCTCATTAATTAACACATTATAGTGTTTCACTGTATTATTTAATATATTGGAAACTGTACATTGTTGTGTTTAATTGATTTTCTTCACATTTTCACAATCTGCGCAACGTTTTGGATGACCAGCACCAAGGAGGGCTGTGTATTTACCACATATCAAGAAGGATTTTTGGACAATCCTGGGGACATCCAGGTTGCAGGACTTCCCCCAATTTAAGGTAGCTCCACTATAAACATTTATTGTCACTAATATTTTGATTAACTTGGATCTAGCACTGAGGTTTTGCTCTACTGCTTAATTTTAAAGCCAGAGATCGATCCAAATTGTTCAAGAGACTGAAAAAGATCGGGGAGATAGATAAGGGGCATAGAGATTGTGAGCAGAACATCATCCGCAAAAAGGGACAATTTATATTTTCCATTTCCTAATAAAATACTTGATATGTTTGGATTCAAATCTAATAGAAGACAAACAAGTGGTGAGAAAGGGAGCATCCCCGTCTTGTGCCAATGGCTATATAGACAGTCTCAGAAGATATCCAGGAGGATTTGATCTTTGCATTTGGGAATTGGTACAGACCTTTAATTCCGGAGAGAAATGTACCTTAGAATCAAAAGCTTTGTAAACCTTGGAATAAGTACTTCCAGTCCACCCTGTCGAAAGCTTTTGCCGCATCAAGCGAGAGAAGCATAGTTGGGATCACCGCAACATATTTACATTATAGAGGCAATAGCTCATGTAGCTGGGGATTTTTGGGGTGGGGTGGGAGGGGAGGGTTAGGTGGGCTATTATGACATTCAAAACGACTAAATCACTTTGCGGAGACCGAGCAAGTCTAACAGGTGACCATTCCAACTGACTCCAAGTCACTCCCCTGCCAGTGACGGCCATCCTTTTTTAAGGGACTTAACTGAGGTACTTAACGGTATACAAAATATATATTGGCAACATGATTATTTACTGGTAAGTATTGATGTATTGTATGCTCTTTCTATAGTAACATTAATCATATTGATGATCTTGAAGCAACAAAATGGTCTTTAGAGAAGAATTAAGGCAATATATTTATATCGTTCCTTCTAGAAAGGTCTAGAATTTGTTTTGCGCCATAATTCATTGGCGTTTGAAAGTGTGTGGTACAGACAATGTTGTGAAACAGCAATGGGTACAGCAGTAGCCCCAACGTTTACAAATTTATTTTTGGGAGTGTGGTAGGAAGATGTTATCTTTTCCATGACTAATCCATATTTTCAGCAAGTGTTGGGGCAGGTACATTGATGACGCACAGATTGTGTGGGAAGGGGATGAGTTCTCCTTTTTGGATTTCATCTCCTGCCTAATTAAAACACAATGTGTTATTCACCTCAGTTTTTGGTGGCAATTGTATAGATTTTTTTAATGAGGATTAAAAGAGCATTACCTCCAAAATCCTATGGGTGTTAGTTTTTTTAAATAAATCACTTGTGTAGTAATAGATAGACCTACAGCAACTGCAACAAGATAATACACTGAGCTTTAATGTATTAAGCTTCCTTGGGTTTCTATAGCAGCTATTTAGAAAATAACTTTTGAAATAGGCGACCATATTAAGTACAGTACAGATAAAGCAGGACCATTCCCCATTAATCACGGGAGGAAGGATCGGTCGGCAGGTTAGATAATCCATGAAATTGGCGTAATAAAAAATTAAATTGCATTCATTATAAAAACAAAAACACTCTCCCTCCCCCATACCCTCCCCTATATCTGGCAGATTTTTTATTTGGGGGGGGGGGGGGGGGGGCAAGTGCATCCTATCAGCCCTGATATTAGGGGGCTACTGGCCCCCACACATACATGCATGGAGGAGCTGCCAGGCTTACATCGCCCCCTGTGGTTGCGTGTTTATCTCTCAGCGCAACAGCTCAGTTCTTGCCGCTACGGGCCACACCCCCTGCTGATACTGGCCCCCGGCCCCTGCTGATACCGGCCCCCGGCCCCTGCTGATACAGGCCCCCGGCCCCTCCTCTGCAGCCAAATTGGGGACATTTTTAAGATTTTAAACTAATTGTTGGGACACAATTGGGACATTTGCTGCAAATCCAGGACTGTCCCGGCTAAAATCGGGACATCTGGTCACCCTCCTTCTAGTCCATCATCTGTATCAGCAAATCTGAACTACAGTAGGTGCTACCCAACATATCGTTTTATATATAAACACACACACACACATTTCATCACATTAAAGCTGCAGTTCATGCAATATCCTGCATGTGTGTTTTTTTTAATAAATCAGCTCTGTAGTAAGAAAAAATACTTTTAGATTTTCTGTTTAAAAAACAACAATTTTGAAAGACCAATTTTCTTGTATTCTATTTTAACAAGCATGCTTGTTCCTATAGCAACGATTTACATTCCCCATATTTAAAGATGTCGCCAAACTTTGCCGATCAATAGACGGAGAACGAATTGACCGGCAGCTATGCAGTTTTTTAGGCAAGTAGATATTGCCCACATGAAACTATTGAAGTTAAAAAAAAAAAAAAAAAAATAAATAAAAATACAAAACGGGAGCCTGAACTGCAGCTTTAAGGCCTAAAACATTAAGACTGGCTCCAAACCAAGATATCGCGCCTCTCTCTGGACGTCAAAGTAATTTAATGAGCTGGCACAGTTCCTATCAATGTATGGATTCTTTTTTTTACATAGCTTGACTCTTTGCTGACATTTACAAGCACGTTGAGATTGTAACCACAACGGATACAATGGGACTGTTAAAATGTCGGGCAATAGTCCCAAATTTGGTATCCAACTCACCAGCGATGATACCGTCCATCTGCTCCAAGGCCGCGGCCAACATATCACTTGCATCGGTCATCATTTTGCTGCTTTTCCCAATGTCGTCACTGTAAAAATATGATCGGGTCCGGTTAATAAAAGATGCAGGCTCCCTTATTTATAATAGCAACCTTCCCCATGCCCTTCTCCGCCATGATTACATACTGTACATCAACTGAAATTCTCAGAACTCTCCTACACAGCGACATATAAAAGGTTTGGATGTGGGGTCACAGCTGAACCCAATTAATTTCAGCTCGGGGGACCCCCTGCTCCAATAGGAAACAGGAAGCCGCACCGGGCGACGTCATGGATTCCTAGTGGCCTGCCGAACGTTCTGCCATAACGCGAGCCCTGGATGCACGCCAATGCGGATACCGGCCTCCCACTATGGAGAGGAGTAGCTCCGCAAGCAGGCCCCCCCCCCCCCGCAGATTAAATTCGTGGGGTTCGGCTCCTGAGACCCCCTGCTTCAATCCGATGAGAGAAAAAGAGAAGGCTTGGGTATCCTCTTTAAGGGAGAAATAGATTAGGCAGCACTCAATGTAGTTAATAATGCAATTGTATAACATGCTTAAAATCTGAATTTTGTCCATTCTGGGCTCGGTCCGAAAGCAGCAACACAGTGAAAAATCGCGTGTGTGGGTTTATTTATGATTATTATTTTTTTTTAGAAAATCAGGTGTGTATTATTAGATGTATTTTATGTATTATTAGATACTTACTGCACCTTCTTTTTTAATCTCTCCTGCACGATTTGCCCTTTTTAATGATTGTTAATGTTATTAGCGCTTCCCTGCCTAGTCTTACCAACTATAGCAACTATTTACAACGGCACACCACTTCCTCCTCTGAAATAGGCGGCCATAATGTGATCCCGAGGAAGCAGGACCATTGCCGATCACGGGAGAACGGATCGATCAGCAGCTTAGGTAATGACCTTGACTTCTAAGGCCTCGGGCATGGTCAGCGCTTAAGGCGCTGACCCGTGCTGAGGCGCGCTGCTGCTGCTCGGCACTGAGCCCCTGCAGCCGCAATGAGAGCGGCTTTAGCAGGGGCTCGCGCAAATCTTTAGTTTCTTCACTTACCGGAGCGCAGGGCCGGTCACGTGAGCGGTTCGCCCAATGAGGGAGAACCAGCTCCGTGACATCACTAGCCCGCCCCCGGACACTCCCACGGACGGCGCGCGCTCTAAGGCCAGGGAAAGCACCTGCTCCGGACGGCTTCAGTCTCTATGGACTAAGCCTAAGGCTTGTTATATAGTACACACTGGTGCGTGGTTAGTTGCTATAGCGTAAGCGGTGATGCGCGCAAGGGGGCGTGGCTCTGATGTCACAGCACGAAAACACAAATTTCTTCTATTTTCGCAGATCTTCCGCGCGAACGCTCACGGCCGTGCGCACGTCTCAAGTATAGCTTACACCCTGCAATTATCGTTGACGCGCGCACGGTAGCACACGGGCACGGTAGCACACGCGCTATATTACAAGCCTAAGGCACTGCTGCATCGTTTTTTAAAAATGCGCTTTTCCCCCCACGCATGTAATAGTTTCAGCTGCATTCTGCATTTCTTTATGTTGCAACATGTTACTTTATAGCTAAATTGCCCCCAACATGAAATGCTGTCTAGACAGGTGGAGGTAAGCCTTCAATCTAGCACCTCTAAATCCTGAATTAGCGGAGTACGTGCCTCGTTTCTAATAACACAGCTTGATATGCAAACAAACGTTTGTATGGCGTGACCACCATTCAGGCTGCCGGATTAGGATCAAGAGGCGGAACTAGTGAAAGGGGGGTCCCGGGTACAAGAATATTTTTGGGTCCTCAGGGGGCAGGGCTGAGCCTGCAAAATCCTGCTACCCCATCCTCTCCAGAGTGCAGTGGGGGCCTCTAACCCAGGGGTGCGAGATTTTCTGGGTGGGGTGCGGCACTTACAGAGGCCCCGCACACTCCCCCAAAGTATTTCAATTAAATGCCGGGAACAATCGCACGCAAGGCCTTTAAGTTCCCTTACCTGATCCCCGGCGTCGTGGTGCCATGGCAACGCGGCACGGGGGTCACGCAACAATGTCACATGCCGTCAGAAACATCGCCGACAACGTATGGGGAGGCGCGGCACGATCGGGAGGGGGGGGGGGGGGAAGGGGGCAACCAGGCAGTGAGCGCCGACTAAAAAAAGTTTGCGCACCTGGTACTGTTGCTATAATATACAGTATTTAGTCAAGTCCTCTTTATTCCCCTTCACTTGAGGAACCAGCCTGTTTGCCATATTTTCTGAAATTTGCCCCTTTTTTGGGTGGTTCCTGCTTCTGGAATCAGGGAAAGTTGATCTTAAAACAGCCCGGAAAATGAGCAAAATTCCACGGGCACACAGCGTACGTCATAAGTGGCCTGTAGCGTGGCACTTTTTAGGATGTATGCGGTAATTCATTAGGGCACAGAAAGGGCTAAGATCGCTGAGCCCTGCTGCCTTGCAACCGCTGCACAAATGGTAGTGCCGTCCCTGGAATGATGGTAAAAAATGGTTCATAAAGTATGTTTGTGGCACAGACTGATTCCCGGGTATAAAGCCGCACTGCAAGGTACACATCACGCTGCACTCGGGGTATAGAGCAGGGGTGGGCAACTCCAGTCCTCAAGGGCCACCAACAGGTCAGGATATCCCTGCTTCAGCACAGGTGGCTCAATCAGTGGCTCAGTCAAAGACTGAGCCATCTGTGCTGAAGCATGGATATTCTGACCTGTTGGCGGCCCTTGAGGACAGGAGTTGCCCATCCCCTGGTATACAGACAGATGGGCACCGTTAAGAGTCTTATGAGGACAGGAGAACTTTTAGAAAATTCCCTCAAACCCAGAGAGAAACTTGGAATCTACGTTACAAACACATTCCAAAGTAGTAACCCTCGTTCAGAAGTGAACATTAATCTTACAAACACTGTTTACAGCTAGAATACACATTAATACAGGCACTAAGCACACGTGGCAGCTTAATATCCCTCATTCATAGTGGCTTACGATGAAACCTTTTGGAGGTTTATGGATTATGGCTGTGTTTTATAGCCCAGGTTAGTGACAAGCGAGAACTGACAGTATTTAAAGGAATGCATTTCGAGTTTAAGCTTGAAGAAAATCTTACTAGAGATGCATCAAGTGTCAGTAACCAGAAGCTACAAACAGGAAACATACATTTCACTTAATACCTTTGTTTTGGGGGGGGGGGGGGGAAACAAGAAAAAGGAGCGCAACAGGGAGACATGCAAGTATACAAAGAATTATTTATATGAAAAAAATAGTAATAAAAAAAAGGACTTGCATCTAGAATTACACGTATCCGCGTAGAGGCGCACATCGGAGGGCACTCGCAGGCCAAATTGGTGATGGTGACAGGCTCCTCACCCCAAGAGTCTCGCTCCAGAACGAGCACACAAGCGTAGATGCTAGCAGTGCAACATCACAATGTGCCCGTGACGCCAAACCTCAACGCGTTTCGCGTAAAAACCACTTCATCAGGGAGTCTCTCTCAATGCAAAGTGAAGGGATCACATATGCAGACCACGAAGGCCAAAGTGAACTTATGGTAATGATGTTGGGTTAAAAACAAACAAACAATGAAATAAGAATTTGTAAAGTCCTTTTCTTGGTGGTCGGATGTTTTGGAGGGGTTGTACATGGTTAACATGGCAGCCATTGAGGTGAGATACTGAACTAGTCGGTGATTGAAAGTGCCTAGTTACCCCACTCAGAGCACCAGGCATTCAGGTTCCCCACAATAAACACACCCACTGACATTTGTTACAATGTAATACTGCTCACAATGTTTCCATAGCTCGGGCAGGACCACGGGAACGCAAGGTTTAAACTTTCTCCAATAGTAGGGATCCTGCTGTTTTTTCCTCCTTGCCCTCAGCCACGAGCATGAAAAATACACACCAAGAACATACGCTACTTTAAAAAAAAGATTTCCTTGTCCCTTTGCTGTTGGCATTTCCTCTGCTTCCCATTAATATCAGCTCGATTCCAGACACGGGAACCACCAAAAAAGAGAACATTGACGAAATTATAAAATAAATAAAAACGTGAAAGTGAATAAAGAGGAGCCGACTAAATACTGTACCACATTATACACCATTATGATGTACTCAACTACAGCATTATTAAATTAAAATAAACACATACTTATCTGCTCTGTACTCTATGTAGTAGGGGTTTGAGACACCTCTTCACCCGCCTAGCAATTTCTCAACTCTTTACTGCTTTAAACCCAAACAAAAAGAAGTACCAGGCCCTGCTATTTTTTTTTTTTTACTTCCCATTAAGTTAAAATACACTAGAGATGTTTAATAAAAGAGGTTTATCCCCCCGGGACCTCTGTGACAGGACTGGAAAGCAAAAACTCATGTGCTCATTTGAATGTCCACACCCAGGCGTGTTACGCTCTACATGTATGTATGTGTGAAATTGTGCAGGCTGCAGCGCAGCCTTTGTGTGTGAAGGCACACCCTCAAGTGGTTTATTCTGCACACACATAATCCAGGTTTAAGTGGCTTAAATCATACACAGTATTACAATATATATATTTTTTTAACTAAGGGAACAGCACCATAGGGGTTCTTATGACGCTCCGAGCGTCATGCCATTATTGAGCGTTTGTTAGGTAGAGGTTGACTTCCCTGCTCCGATGGAACAGCAGTGAAGCAACGTCACAGGGGGGCGTTTGCGACCATTCATTCCCTATCCCCAAGAGGTCACTTGGTTGTGATCCCACGAGACCGGCAGCACATAGAGATGGGGTATAAAGAGATTATTTCCATGTAGAAAATAGTGCAGCAACACCCTATGTTTATAGGTTTGTGCTCTAGAAAGAGGGAGTCCATGCGTATCAATAAAAGCCGGCGGTATTCTGTATCCGCCAGCGCAGGGGCGGCCAAC
>NC_134487.1:297112035-297159535 GCF_040206685.1 Ascaphus truei
ACACACTATGAACTAGAAATTACAACTGCGTGAATGTAAACTTGGGCTTTCTTAGGCCGCGCTTACAGTGCGCACGATGGCGACGCGACGGATTACATCACCCGACGGCTTTCTTAGATTGGACAGGCCATAAGATAAACATCAATGTCAGGATTCTCAGGAACAGATAAGGGCAGGGGAATAAGTCCACCTGAATGAGGTCTAGACAGCTGAAAATGCCTCGTTCCATTAAACACTGCCTTGTATTGTGTTCCCAGAGTTTCAGTGTACCACATTTGGATATTGTACATTAAGACAGACAACAAGGAGTTAAAACGGCAATAACATGTGTAATTCTATGTTTTCCTTGTGCGCAGGAAAAGTGCCAAACATGGTAAAAAAATAAATAAATAAAAAACAGATTGTGGCTAAATCCGTGTTTTTTTTTTTTATAAATCTGTTCTGTAGCATTCAACACACAACACAACCACACCATAATGTCATTTTAAAGCGTTTTAATATACGGAGCATCCTTTTATTTCTATTGCAGGTTTATAAAATTTTCCGGCTTGTGATACTCTCTTGCCATGTTCCCAACAGTTTGACTGTTGTTGCAGTTTACTTACTGCTCAATGTTACCTTAATAATATTAGTGTCACTCAGAAGCTACAATGTATCCTGACTGAAGGACTGATTGAGACGGAAAGGCGGCCATTTCGTTAGGCACATAAAATCAGGCTTTTTACAGATTTATAACAGGAGCACCAAATGATTGCTAGCGTAGGTAAGAATATAGAATTATACATTGTCACATACATTTACATGGTGGAAATCTAGTACAGGCATACCCCGGTTTAAGGACACTCACTTTAAGTACACTCGCGAGTAAGGACAAAATCGCCCAATAGGCAAACGGCAGCTCACGCATGCGCCTGTCAGCACGTCCTGATCAGCAACACCTGTACCGAAGCTGTGCGCAAGCAGGGAGACTATAGAGACTATTACACATGCGTTATTTACATCAGTTATGCACGTATATGACAATTGCAGTACCGTACCTGCATCGATAAGCGGGGGAAAAGGTAGTGCTTCACTTTAAGTAAATTTTCGCTTTACATATATGCTCTGGACCCATTGCGTACGTTAATGCGGGGCATGCCTGTATTGCTGCTTTAAGGTTATCTGTAATATTTGCTGTTAGTGACTGCTGTATGCATTGATGCATTACAACAAAGGATGATACTGAATCACTACATACACTATGTAAAGAATGTTAGACCGAATAGGTATTAAGTTTATAAATGCTTAAACTGAAGAGCACTGGTCCTGTTACAATGTACAGCACAGCTCATTCTAAATCATACCTATACCTTAAAATGAACCATTCATGCGTTTTTGTTGTTGTTTTTTTTTAAAACATAGGTTTGAACGGGGTCTCTGGAACGGAATCACATTCAAATGCTCCAGCGACCACCTGCCTCCAAGATACTTCCCTATAGAGGGGGCGCCGGCATCTCGGCAAAGTTTAAAGCCCTACCCGGCGTCACGCATGCCAATAGGAAGCCGCACCTCATGACATCACAACTTCCTATTGGCCCGCAGGGCTCGGGCACTTTGAAACTCATTACGTGAACCAAGCTAGCTGAGCGGCTGCTGGCACCCCCTACAGACTTCTATTTACGGAAGTAGTGGGTCCGTGGAGCGGAAAATAATGGGGTTCAGCTTCGTAGACCCCCTGCTTTAATCCTATTTTAATTAAGAAAAGAAAAAAATGTTACCAAAGAAAACCTGCTTGGATTGCCTCTTTAAGTCACAACAGACACCTATGTCACAAAGTAACCCTGGCGTGGCAGGCTTGTTTTAACGTGGCATTATACTGCAATACCTGCACTCTAAATATAGGATGTAGTCACTGCTCGTTATAGAGAAACCTGGCGTTCGCACAAAGAACCAGTGAGCCTGTAAGAGGGCAAATATGATCTGCTGAATACCTTGTCTGTTGGTGTGGAGAGAACGTACCCAAATTAAGCCACACATCCTATGCATCTAAAAGAGGCCAGAAATTAACACGCCACAAGGGATCCAATACTTGGGACTCAGAGACAATGTCACCCTCTGTGTCTGGGAAAAAATAGCCGCCAATTACAAATACCATAGGGATGTCTTGGCAGGCTTATGGCACCCAGTGTGTTAAATCAGCGTGCGAGATCATAAAAACCACAGTGGATGAAAAAAACTACATTAAAACACGTTTCTTGTGGGCAGCTTTATTTTTCCTCCTCTCCCCACTCCGGTTTAATAAGAACTGGATCAAGACAAAAAGGTGATTAAAAGAATTCGTTTGAAGCTCGCAGATCACCGATGCCACGTTCGCCTTTTACGTATTTGCCGGTACTACAAGACCGATATGCTTCAGGGCATTACTGTGTGCCTGGCCACAGTCCTTATCCTGCTGCTGCTGCTCTTGGTTTAAAGATCCAGGCATTAGTTGCGGAGAATGTTGACCAGTAAGAGAGCAGGATTTCATTATTCCTTTTGTCTCCTGAGCCATGGACGAGAGGGCGCGATTAGTTGAGTGAGAAGACATTGGGTCCTGTGGGCAGGGTGACGGGGTGAGGTGAAATATGCAGCAGGCAAAAACCCTATAAATTATTAACAATAATAATCCCCTCAGGACAGGGCATTACCTGGTCGTTACTGTCCCAGGTGGAGGAGTATTAATGGGAAGGTTGTCCTACGAGGTGCAAAAAACAGCTGTTTGGGGTGATTTACTTCCGGGGATGCAATTCCGTGCAATATACAAAATCAGGCAAAATTACATTTTCATTGGCTGTTCATTAAGCGGAGACTTTGCAGATTGCTCGGTAAGGCAAGGGTACACATTTTGCCTCAGGTTGGCTTTTGCTTTAAAGGGGGGTTAGGGGAGGCTGTGAAGAGACAGACACAGAGTGACACAGAGAGGGGTGGTGGAGGGGAGAGAGAGGGAGGGGTGGAGGGGAGAGAGAGGGAGAGGAGAGAGAGAGGTGGAGGGGAGAGAGGGAAGGGGGGAGAGAGAGGGAGAGGTGGAGGGGAGAGAGAGGGAGGGGAGAGAGAGAGGTGGAGGGGAGAGAGAGAGGGAGGTGGAGGGGAGAGAGAGAGGGAGGTGGAGGGGAGAGAGAGAGGGAGGTGGAGGGGAGAGAGGGAGGGAGGTGGAGGGGAGAGAGAGGGAGGGAGGTGGAGGGGAGAGAGAGGGAGGGGTGGAGGGGAGAGAGAGGGAGGGGTGGAGGGGAGAGAGAGGGAGGGGTGGAGGGGAGAGAGAAGGAGGGGTGGAGGGGAGAGAGAGGGAGGGGTGGAAGGGAGAGAGAGGGAGGGGTGGAGGGGAGAGAGAGGGAGGGGTGGAGGGGAGAGAGAGGGAGGGGTGGAGGGGAGAGAGAGGGAGGGGTGGAGGGGAGAGAGAGGGAGGGGTGGAGGGGAGAGAGAGGGAGGTGGAGGGGAGAGAGAGGGAGGTGGAGGGGAGAGAGAGGGAGGTGGAGGGGAGAGAGAGGGAGGGGTGGAGGGGAGAGAGAGGGAGGGGTGGAGGGGAGAGAGAGGGAGGGGTGGAGGGGAGAGAGAGGGAGGGGTGGAGGGGAGAGAGAGGGAGGTGGAGGGGAGAGAGAGGGAGGTGGAGGGGAGAGTGGGGGCGTTCCAGTGTACGAAAGGGCCCTATTACTTGTATAACTCCTTTCAGATGAACCTATACTCCATGTGAGGAGATCAAAACACACCCAGGGACATGCCTGAGATATGTGGTACAAATGGAAATAAAACACCTGTGTAAAATGTACTCACACGATTAACTTGCACATTGTGACTCCCCCTGTAGAGTACAGGTTCATCTGTACAAGTAAATGAGTCCTCCCTCCGCCCTATTTCGCCTAACTGAGGAAGGCCCGATTTCTGTCGCTCCCCAGCACACACTGCCGCAAATCTTGTAAAACGTGCGTGCAAATGAGACGCACGAAAATGTTTCAAGGTCAACAGACACTAGTGCTCTGCAAATTGGGCAGCCTCGGTCTAGCGCAGGGGTGTCCAACACCGGTCCTCAAGGGTCAACAGGTCAGGTTTTAAAAATATGCCTGCTTCAGCACGGGTGGCACAATCAGTGGCTCAGTCATTGACTGAACCACCTGTGCTGAAGCAGGGATATCCTAAAAAAACTAGAAAATCGAGGTGGCCGTTGAAGACTGGAGTTGGCCACTCCTGGTCTAGTGCATACAAACCAACACAAGTAAGAAAATAATGATCATAGCACTCACGATCCGTTCTAGGCTCAGACTTCATTAATACGGCCGCTTATTAATGGTCAACATTAAAGGTTTCTTCAACAAGCGCCAAAATAGGATATTCACATTCCTTCGTTACTGCAGTGCACCGAGGCACACTGATCTTTAATACAATTTCTGCAGGACCCTCCTGGGGAAGCAATTATCTACATGTACAAAATGCACAAGTGTTCATCCACCGGACACGCTCTGCACCTCCTACAACCTCGAAGATACCCGCTCATGCTATACATTGACGGAATACCATCGCCAGTGCGGGTTTGATTATAACCGCAGGCCTGCACAACTCCAGTCCTCGAGGGCCGCAAACAGGCCAGGTTTTCAGGATATCCCAACTTCAGCACAGCTGGCTCAATTAGTGGCTCAGTCATACTGAGCCACTAATTGAGCCAGCTGTGCTGAAGATGGGATATCCTGAAAACTGGCCTGTTTGCGGCCCTCGAGGACTGGAGTTGTGCAGGCCTGGATTATAGTATTTTCAAAACGTTTGGACTCCCAAATTGTGCCAAAAAGCCGTATAAATGACATCAAAGCTTACAAAAAGAGACGTGCTCTTCTAGGAGTTCTTCTGTATTTGGATTTAAAAGAAGCACATTATTTTTCACTGATGTTTATGTCTAGTGTGGAATTCAGTTACCATGCAAAATGTTCCTATGTTTCGCTCATTTCCAGGTCCACTGAATGAAAAGGACCAGAAAAAACATTCTATTTTGGGCTCGGTCCTCGAAGGAAGAAACTAAATAAACAAAAAACCTAACATTTTAAAACCAAAATCATTACTTTTCTGTTATAAAACAGGAGGGGGGGAAAAAAAAAGCAACTCGCGTTATGGGTGGACCTCAAATTGCCAAAAGCTTGGAAATGCAACCCTGCCGCTCCTTGTGCCATTATATTTAAGAATCAGAGACATCACAATTGCAGAATCAAAGCAAATATAAATCACTATAAATCTAACCATACATTTGTCAGCCTTTCTAATGTTATTTTAAAAGTATGAATGTTAGAACAATTTTCCTTTCATTCAATGGCTCACTGCAACAGCCATTTTGTTCCCCCCAGAAAATACCAGCAACAGAGACATAGCTCCTAAAATGGATACACGCAAAGGCCAGAATCCGATGCAGGGCCCTGGGGACGCTGCACAAATTAATAAAAGCAAAACGTTTTCAAAAGTGTCTCAATACTTATAATAAAAATCTAGTGTGTTTACAACTGGCAAAGAGCAATCCAAGCCATTTTCTACATAGGATTGAAGCAGGGGGGTCTCCAGACCTGAACCCCATTATAATCTCAGCTCCCGGGACCTCCTGCTTCCGGAGATTGGGGTGCCGGTATCGCCTGCCAGTTTAAAGCCCTTGAATCACGTGGGCCAATAGGAAGCCACACCGGATGATGTTACGGCTTCTTATTGGCCCGCAGGGGCCCGGGATGCTTTGAAAAGCGGCCATTACATAAGCCCTGGTAGCGGAGCCGGTACCGGCGCCCCCCTTCGGAGGTAAGCATCTCCGGAGGCAAGGGGTACCAGGAGCTGAAATTAATGGGGTTCTGCTGCAGAGACCCCCTGCTTCAATCGGGTGTCAAAAATAATAAATAAAGGAGAGATCCAAGCTGGCCATTAAGAAGAGACACTGGAACAAGTAACACACACCAGCCAGGGCTAGGATTTTGCAGCAGCGATTGGAACTCACCCCAATGTTACACGAGAGAGAGAGCTTCAAATGACAACAAGTCTTTCACAAGTGTAAAAAAAAGTCACGGCTTTGTTCCTTCCTGACACACCTGTGTGCCATGAAGAGCACAGGCTGAAGCACCAAGATTAAAACTCTTGGTTCAAGGGTAAACAAATTTTACTTGGACAAATAAAACTCAAGTAGAGCAATCTACAAGTGTTGACAGAAGGATTGGAGAGGCAACCGTCTTTAAAAGACGGAGCCATTTTTGACATTCAATTCTCTACCCAAGGAGTAACAGAGGGAGTAGTTGGTATGTTACCTTTTTATTGGACTAACAAGTAGTTGATATGTTCCAAGTTTTCGAACCTCTCAGGATCCTTTGAACCCCGAGAAGATCGAAAGCTTGTAACATGCCAACTACTCGTTTGTCCAATAAAAAAAAAAAAGGTAACATACCAACAACTCCCTCTGTTACTCCTTGGAAGAAAGGCCCAACGTGACTACCCACCCTTCTTTGATCTTTAACCAAGTCACACTTAAAGCTATTCATTTCCTACGTTGTAAAAATCATTACTTTTATGAGAAGAAACCGTCTTAACCCCTCGCCTGCTATGGATGGCAGCAAGACTGTGCAAAGCAAAAATGAATGGAAGACTTCCTAAAGCTTAGCACTATTTAGTGAATATGGTCCATAATGTACATGAAGATATCTGCGGGCTGCAACATGAGAAAAGGATCTGGAAGAGTTACTTTAGAAAGCATCCCCCTCCCCCCCAAAAGAGCCACAGGTTTCTACAAACATTGTCAGCATGATCATTTTATGAGGGAGTTGAAAATGTAAATCCCCCACTAATATTTTGTTGCCAATTATGTTTTTAGGCCAATCTGGCAGGTCCATAGACTGATAACATTTACGAGGTGAGACTGCGCTTTGCAATAGTTCAACTCAGAAAATATTCATTTAAAAAAAAAAAAAAAAATTATATATATATCTGCTCCCGTGGCTGTGCCAGCAGCATTCTTTCCTAAACGACGTGTGCACTCCCCAGATTACCTGCCCCTTGGTGTATGCCAACGTACTTTCTGCGTTATGACTTTCAGGATAAACCGAGAGGCTACCAAAACACCTAGAAAATCACAAACCCGAAGTTACAGCAGATAAAAGAGCCGAGAGAGTGGTGGTCCCCAAACCTGCTCTACTCGCCCATTGTCATGTCACACAGTGGTTACAGGAGCATGCCTGGGGAAACTTATTCTTTGAAGCAGGGGGTCTCCGGAGCGGAAGCACATCGATTTCAGCTCCAGGGACCTCCTGCTTCCCAAGATCCTTACCTCTGAAGGGGGTGACAATATCGCTGCGCACGTTTAAATGTCCCTTGCCATGTGGGCTTATAGGAAGCCGCAAGTGAGGATGTTGTGGCTTCTTATTGGCCCACAGAATGTAGACATTTGAAGCAGCCATAGCCCTAACTGGGTTGCTACAGGCACCACTGTGAGATGGGTAATTCAGGAAGCAGGGGGTTCCCGGAGCTGAAATTAATGCAGTTCAGCCCCAGAGACCCGCCGCCATACAAAAAATAAATACATTTCGCCAGGAGTGCCTCTTTACGTTGCAGATAAGGATGGGGGGTGACTTGCAAACAAGCACCCGGTAAGCGTGTCACTTTGACCTTCCTATTCAGTTTATTACGTGGATCCCCTAGTGCTTTTTCCTGGTGCATTCAACAACCTGTGTCAGGAAAGATGCAAAAATCAGTGGAGTCTCTCAAACAGCCGTTTTGTCCTTCTGAATAGGAAGCGAACCGCGACACACCAACTGGATACTCATTTCATTTGTACTATCCAAAATCCTCGTCTGCAGCTGAACCACTGCATGAGATGACAAAGGGTGAATGAAACAGGTTTGGACATCTGTGGAACACTCAAACATACTCATCGTTGTTCTTTATTACTCTTTGTCCGGTGGAGAGTTTTTGCCACTTTCTTACCCATCATAAACCCAATTGTGTCTCGGGTTTGAAGCCGCAACTTAAAAATCAGTAATGGTTTTATATGGATACATGCTTCGAGCGTCTTTCAGGTCATGGTACAAACAATCTCCACTAAAGACGGAAAAATAAATCAAATAAAAAAACTCAGTCATCCAATTTTAGAAGCACTTTCTCAGTTGCCCAGCTGGGTGTGTACAGCGCGATCATTTAATTTTCCTGTTTGAATGCAGTATAATTGTAGGCTTGTTTTCCTCCAAAGGATTGAGCTGCCTTTTCCACAAGAAGAATACCACTTACTGTTTCAAAGGCTCATTACAACATGAGAACATTAGCATTCTATTAAAAGTCTCTTTTCTTATTAAACTCGTCACTAAAACTGAACAATCTAAACATTTTCATCATGATAGGGGGGTATACATTTCCAACTGTCCTAAAAAGTAACATGTTACTTTGTTTCAGAATACTCAAGGAAACACTCCTATATTAAACTGCATGACTCAAGCAAATTAGTTGCATTCTAACTTATTTTCTCCCAAACTGATCTTTCTGTTCTCCCAATGGCACAAGATACCAGATTGCCACCTTATGGCATATAGCAAGGGACAGCCACATGTTATGTGTCCTCGTTTCGATTTTCTTGCAAGGTTCTTGTCCAAGTTCCTTTTGGCTTTGTGCAGGTCTACATCCTGCCAATGTCACCACTTGGGTAGTTTTCTAGACATGATGTCAAGCATTCATGTCTAGTTTTTACAAAACACGCTTCCTCTTACTCGCAAAACTTTTTGCTGAAAGTCATTTAGGTAAGATGCTCCGCTTCTTGCATTCCATTAAAAAGTAGAGGTTGGTAGGCTTGTCTTTTTACCCATGCCTTAGGATTTGTCATGTTCACAAATGACCGTTAAATATTTAAGTGTTTTAGATTTAAAAATAGTCAAAAAGGTGTCCGATTTTGGGTCACTCCTTGAGAAAGGGCTGTACAGTAGCGTGAAACTATGGTTTGCCTGCAGTTTGGAAGATTTTTGGTCATAGTTAAAAAGGATTATCTGTTTCTTATCAAGTTAATTTGTATTGGCATTGAATATATTTTGAGTTATTGGTGTGTAGGTTATTATATCATATTATATAGAACAGATTGTGTTGGCAGCCTGTTTGTAGCAGGACTGCCTGTTAGAAATGTACATCCCTGTTGTGTGTGTGTCCAGAAAGGAGGAATGCAACACAGATGATATACATACATACATACATACATACATACATACATCAGATGAAACCTCCTAAAACAGGTCATTGCCACTGGCCCATTTTGGTACTAGGAAGAACTTGTTGTTTAAAGTACTTTCACCCATATTCAAGGTGACAACCATTTTTTTTTTATAAAAAGGTTTGTAAAC
This sequence comes from Ascaphus truei, assembly GCF_040206685.1. Classification (NCBI taxonomy): domain Eukaryota; kingdom Metazoa; phylum Chordata; class Amphibia; order Anura; family Ascaphidae; genus Ascaphus; species Ascaphus truei. The sequence goes on from NC_134487.1 coordinate 297,121,371, forward strand.
CTTGTAACCTAAAGTTTAGGACAGGTTTTCATGCTCTTATCTCTGTATTATCCTGCACCCTTCTTTGCCCATGGGGTGACTTTAATACCAAGGGAACACCCAGACTAATTACTTTACCAGTGAGGCTGGGGAAAAGTTTAAAAGTTGGTCAAATAACATTAATCTTTAGTCTCATCCTGGGGATAAAACACTGGGAAAGAGACAGGATACCTCACAATTTGTCTGTGCAGCCGTTAATGTAATCTCCCACCTATACAGGACAGTATACATTGTAACTCACAACCGTGGCGGTAGTTCTTACCTTTCTGCCGACCTTACACACTCTACAACCAATTTTGCTTTTAATTTTATAAAGTGCGGCTCTCAAAGCCCTAACAGTAATAATTCATAGACGGAAATCTTCTGCCGTACATATCCCTGAACAGACAATCCGGCCCAGAGCAAACTGTATGCTAATAAGCAGAGCATTCTTCCCTGCGATACACTGGGGACTCGCATGCTTCTCATTTCCCGGGATAAACTGAAGACGATGTACAGTACATGCAGAACAAAAGGAAAAAAAAGTCAACACAAAAATAACGTGCAAGAAAAAGAATGAACTTCCTCTGGCTGTGTGAGATAACCGGGAAGTTGCTTGCCGCGGACAGCAAGGGACAGGGGTCGGTGGCACCACATCAAAATTCACCAGCAAAGCACATTCTGCAAATACATCTGTGCAGGCCTCTACTTACAGTGCCATACAAATCGCTGCCATGTTAAGACCTGGGTCAAAATATAAATCTTCATTTTAGGGAGAAAAAAAACCCCCATACAATTTGATCAACTAAATTATATAGCAATCAATATTCATACGCCACCCCCTTTTAATTTGCATCATTATGGCCGGTGGTACAGCAGCCGAGATGCAACGAGCATTGTGATTCGTTAAACGGCTTTAATTTCTTTGTCTGGTTATTTCGTCTGCATTTTTCCCCCTCCAGCTTTTTATTTTCAGTTCTTACTTTAGAGTGATCTAAAGATGTAACATACAGAACACACACACACGCACACACGCACACACACGCACACACACGCACACACACGCACACACGCACACACACACACACCTCGTGTGGTGGGCCGTGGGCAACTACCTCTTTTGCACATTGGACAAACCGGTCCTGCATACCATGAGGTAACTGCATAGTAAGAGGATTTGGAGGGTACTAGACTCTCTGTACAGGAACATGAAATTGTGGTTCACCAAATGTGGCCGAGGGATCTAATCCTGAAGTAGATCCCATTGTGAAGTGGATTCAAAAGTAGAAAGGCAGCGAGCGGGGCACTCATAGGATGTAGAAAATATTGCTTTATTGCGTTTACATAATCCAACGCTTTTTCGGTCCCAGAAACATGTAGGATTATTTACATATGACAAATCAATCCAGCACCAATTAATATAAAAAGGATCCAGAATATAGAGTGTGAGAAACAGCCCCTAACTTCTGGCTTATTACAATTCCATTGTTCTCCTAAAACATCATACCCTGTTCAATGGACCGGTTTGTACACAACCCTAAAGAAAAACACATTGATAAAGACAGCCGTCCACACGTGGCACAGACTCCCATGTCTGCTCAAATCTTCCAGCATCACTTGCAGTTTGTAAACTGTATTTCAAGGTTCTAGGCGTGGTTATGAAAATGACCCCAAGAAGCCTGTTAGTATTCATATGTCTGTAGGAAGCAGCCCGTTACAGCTTTCTTCTTGTAATATAGTCCAAGTGAAGGTGAACTCACGGTACCAGATATATATGCCACGGGTGCCAAGCAAAGGCAGTTCTGTTTGCTCACAGAACCACCTGTAAAGCTACAGGAGCACTATTGATCTGTTGCCTAGTCTGTCCTCTCGCCATACAATCAATCTCAACGCGTTTCACAGGTAAGCGCGGCTTAGATTCTCCTGAGGAAGCAGCGCTTAGCTGTGAAACGCGTTGAGATTGATAATGCTCCTGTAGCTGGCTGCCAGACGATACTGGAAGTGACGATCGTAACCGGCAGTGACGTCAGGGAAACCCACGAGGAGAGCTGCGGAAGGGAATCCCTCACACCATCAGAGGACTGCAACCGGACGCGAGTCTGGAGCCCTGGAACTGCGCGCCAGGACTGAAGCTCAGCGCCCTCCTCCATTTCCATTGCATGTTATACAAGTACAGAGTGTGAGTACCTGAAGCACATGTATTAATAAAGTGTTTTTGTTTGAATTGTACTATGTCTCCTTATCTTTCTGATTCTGAGGGAACACTCATCTATGCCACAGTTGGAGAAGGCTGTTTATTTATATACTTCTTGTACTGATGCAGCGGCCGTTATTCGAACACATATTGGCGCCGATTTTGAGTTCTCTGCTGTTCCCCACGCAGCATGAACGCGGCCAAATGCCCCAGGCACTCGCGCTTATCGCGGATGTTTTGTTTGAATTTCATGGATTCTGTTTCTTCGTTTGCAATAAAATGGATGAATTGTAATGTGTAGAGTACTGTGCTACTGTGTCACTGTGCTACTGTGTCACTCGGCTACTCTGCTGCTGTGTCACTGTGCTGCTGTGCCACTGTGCTGCTGTGCCACTGTGTCACTGTGCTACTGTGTCACTCGGCTACTCTGCTGCTGTGCCACTGTGTCACTGTGTCACTCGGCTACTCTGCTGCTGTGTCAATTTCATGGTTTTAAAAGCGAGAACACTAAAATGCGTTTTTCTGCACTCGCCGCGCTCGCATCTTAGTGTGGGAAGGCTGGAATTCATCCCGCGGTTTCAAATCAGGATCCCAATGTACATGACGCGTGAAGTGTTCGAATAACGGCCGCTGCATCAGTAAGTGGGCTAATATATGAGCCAAGATTACACCAAGAACCCCCCCCCCCCCCTTCCCATTTTCATAACAGTACACACTATATATTTTCATTTCTCCTTTTGGGCGATCCTGCTCCTCCTGGATTTTGGGGAGGTGATTGAAGTGGAGGACTTTTGGAACTCAGCCTCACCGGAAGTTTTTGAGCAATATTCACCCAAGCATTTATTTAAATATAGTAAGTCACTTATTTATTACTTGATTAATTTAATCTGATAATCACTTGTAGTTTGTGTGAAAGCGCCGAGTAATATCCCTTTTTTTTGGTGTTACTTGCCGTGTATGGGTTAGGACAGAATGTTTTAGTCGCTTATCTTCATATTTTGAGCATAGATTACCTCACAAAACAAACTCCAATGAAATCTCAGCGAGCTACGTTGTGATAAAACAGGACAAAGTTTTACAAGGCGTTGGCCGCGCGGATCATGTGACTTAACGCACATGATAAATGTTAAAAACAATTTTTTTTTTACCATAAAAAAAAAGTTTCATTATTTATACAGGGTTTGTCTGTGGTGTGCATTCAGGATACCAAGTGGACACATGAATTACTGGCAACCTATTAAAATAACAGACTTCATGGGGTTCCTCGGAAACCACACCACCCCAAAATAAAAAAAACATTGATTCTACAAGGGATGATAACACCATTCACCTGACTTAACTGCAAGGAGAATAACCATAACAGGAAATTCAATGTTCAAGAATATTTGACATGTACCCAAATGAACAAAAATATCCTAAAAATCAGGATTTAAAAAAATAAAATAAAAAAAAAGCCAAAAAAACGCAGATTAATGACCCCGATGAAGGCAGTCACCGGTCCACCGCAGCACACCAGTAATTCCCAAGCCACGGGCATGCCTACACAAGCATAGGGAATAATTCCTGTGTGTGACAAGACACTACCCACAATGTTTGCCTTCTCTATATTTATGCACTAGTGGTACGTGGCCCAGCTGGTGCTGTATATGCTGCTTTTTGAAGTTGTCTAGCTCTGGAGTTCTAATTACAGAGCTGCAACTCGGCTGCACAATCTGCTTTTTCGCACACAACATCCCTAATCAACTTCACTGCAAGATAAGACATCTGACGGCACAAACTGCATTTCCTGTTTGCCCTTTTCCCCCCCAGACAGGGTTTTGAAATAAAGTTTCATTTCTGAGCAATACTGATATCCAACTTTTTTTGGAGAGAGACTCTAAAAACAGTGGCTATTATTTCCTAAAACAAATACACAAATCTGTAATTCAACTTCCAGATCGCAGCATCTCTGACACTGCGAATGCATTACTCCCCCAGGAATGCATGAGCCGCCAATACAACAGTGTCCAACCCCAGTCCTCAAAGGAACACCAACAGGTCAAGTTTTGAGGATATCCCTGCTTCAGCACAGGCAATAGTGCTGAAGCAGGGATATCCTGAAAACCTGTCGGTGGCCCTCGAGGACTGGAGTTGACCACCCCTGTGCTAATCTCTCTCTCGATAATTCTACTACTACAGTACTGTATAAACTGAAATTAAATATTGAAAATCCTTGGCTTCTCCCCCATGGCCGCCACCCCCCAATAGCCCCTGCCGCCCCCCCCCCCCCCCTCCCTCCCCATGGCAGTTTCTGCATTGTGGCCATCTTGCCATGGTGTTAACATTTTGTGAACAAATCATGGAAACGTTGCGTAATGTGGGTTATTTCCGAGGATCCCGACTCCCTTTTATTAGGATCATCATCATAAACAGAACAGCAAGAGAAGAGACGGATATTCAGAAATGGTGAATAAAATAGTCCCGTCCCCACCATTAAAAACACCTTCACTCGCTGAGCACGTGCACCATCACGTGAGCTCACAAGACTTCACGGCTACGCCCCCGTGCTCACTGCTGCAGGCGCGCCTAGTGGCGCGTGCACAGATTACAGCCGCGGTCTGTAAGGGAGCGATGGGATGCGCGCGGCCATGGCGTGGCATATCTGCCCTTCCATTGGCTGCCGAGCAAGAGAAAGCTTCGCGGGAAGACAATTCTGGTCTTCCCTGCCGGTGGACGCGTGATTATGAGAGGGGAGCGCACACAAGGAGCTACTGGGGTCTGCCTGACTAGAGGCGAGTGTCTGTTGTGCGGCGCGCGGCGCCCTGACCACTGGGGACCCGGCCTAAGACTAGAGACGTAAAAAGGTGCTTTTTTTGTTTTTAGTCTGCCGATTTCAGACACTGCATGACACAATGTTTCGTGAGAGCCAAAAGAACAGTTTAAAGATCAGCTCCATTCTGCATCAGGCATCCCACGTCTGCACTATTTCTCATTCATCTTCTACACAAAGCATTCGCTTTATAGTACAACGTTCTGTAGCACAGGGTTATTCTGCGGCAGGGATACCACTTAATGAGCCACGATAAATGTTCTTCTACGTAAATAGAAGAGGGGAAAAAAAACACCTATCTACCGACGTCCCATATACTGTATGTACATATCTGAAAAATATTAAGGTTACAAAACCTTTGGAACAGCCTTGGACTTTGTTCTTTAAAACGAATTATCTGGAAGCAAAGTGGTCTCTCAAATAAAGAGGTTAGCGTAGGAGTATATAAAGTCTTGGGCACTCTGCAATCACCAAATAAAAGAACATCTGATTAGGCAACACATATATATTTATAATATAGGAACCCCATTTAAAACGAAGGTTATGATTTAAGGATCATACAGAAAGGAGTCCTGCGATTCCCCATAACTCATAATTCTGTCCTCGGAAACAGTGACCGGTTCAAATCTCCTTGCTGTCTTTACAATAAAATACCAAGTGACCACAGTCCAGCAGAGTAGAATAAATTTGAAGTATCAGTACCAGGCAGCGCAGGGATTGTGCCAATACCCAAAGTGTGTGTGGGTGGGGATGGTTTTTTTAACCGTTGACCTATTCAATGTAGGATGTGCAAGCATTGCATGATTTATATACCACTCCAGCATGGTGTGGGGATAACCTTGTAACTGCTAAAGCTACTATACTGCGGTGCTTCTTCATCTCTTAATCCGGGAAGTAAATTACAAAATGGGCTCTTGAAGTGTAAAGTCGCTCTGGCCCCCAAAAGGAGGACTCCATGTTTTGAGGTTGTTTAAAATAAATCTGGTATATGACAACATGGTTTGGTCTCACAGAATTCGCAGGTGTTTGTGATTCTTAAAAGTATGATCCTACTGACATTAGCAAGGGGAAAACTGGTGTGCAAGTGAGCGATCTTCCATTTTAATAGGGTAACTCCTAGGAGGGCAACTCAAAAGCCGAGATTATGCTGCCGGCGTCGCTACGTGCGCGCACGCACACGTCAGGCACAATGCAGTACTTGGCTATAGTAGTTAGCCAAGTGCCAGCGACGTAGCGCGTTGACGCGGCAGCGTTTTGAGACGACAGAAATGTTGTCTTCTCAGGCGACTGCCGCGTGACGTCAGCTGGTTCAGCCAATGGAGGGTGAGCCAGCTTCGTGACGCGTTCACCACGCCCCCAAAAGCCTGCAACACTATGAGCACAGATCTCCTATGCTACAGCAGCGCGGCACGGATGGAGCTCGCACTCTCGGATGCAAGCGGAGTGTATGAGCTCGGCCATAGGATGACAATATGGGCAAGTAGGGGCATAGGCCATGTTTCCCCACATTTTCCTAAAACCAATTAACTTTTGCAAGTGTAGCCTGGACTACTAATTTCCCTGCCTAACACGCAAGTTCTGGTACCAGCGCAGACGGTGTTAGGGTTAAATCTGCTGCCATACTGTAGTAAGCAGTTCCCTTGAGTGACAGGGGGGGGCTTATGGTCTGGGTACTGCCCATACAGGGCTGAGACCTGGACCCTCTACTGGTAACAAAAAGGGTCTGCAGCTCCAAATGTAATAGTTGAAGTGCGGAGCAGGATCACCTCCCCATACTCCACCAGGGAGTGTGGGAGACAGGGATAGACCTTTGGGGCCTCAAGCCCTGGGGACCAAGAGAATAGCAAGCTGCGAGGGGACACTCCGCTGGGTTATGTAGGGTCCGGTGGGGATAATCGGAAGTTGCATTGTCCACTCATGATGAGGTCACGGCTTTCTTTTGGCTGCCAGAGAGAGGCTGAACCCAAGGTCTATATTGTTAACTCCTGGACAAAAGATTATTGTATGGGAATTTTAAGATGAAATATCTCAGGAACCAAGCGGTCCCTGTAGCTTGGAGTGCTGCGGTTAAGCTCCAAGGGAGCACTATATATAGTGAATCACTACTTTTAGCAGTTTAAACTATAATTCAACCCTCTGCCCTTATCCTAATGTCTTGGACTAATTCATGTTTACTTAGCTACTGTGGTCAGTGTTTGGTTTACTGCAGTCAGAAATATGCCTTTATTTTTATTTTTCCCCCACACAGCTCTTCTTCCAGGAAAAATCTTTTATCTGTAGTTTTATTGAGGGAGAAAAAGTAATTTAGAGTTCTGCAAATTTTCTGCAACTACAAATTAAATGTAAGCCCTTCATCGCTAAACGTACTTTTTTCTTCTTTTTTGGGGGAGCAACTGTGGGAGTTCTGGGTTACCCATTTTGTAGGGGCCACTACGGAGAGATCATTTGGTGGTAACCAAACTCCTGCAGCATGATATTGCTTTTCACCCATATGTTAAATCTCACTAGATGATAAAGTGATATGGTTGTGATGAGATCTTGTGTATACAGCACTTAAGTTGTGAGTGGAGTACCTCAGGGATCGGTACTGGGACCCTTGCTTTTAACTAGTTTATCAAATGACCTTGAGGTTGGAATCGAGAGCAAAGTCTCCATCTTTGCTGATGACAATAAATTGTGTACGGTAGTGGAATTGGATCAGGATGTAATTTCTCTCCAGAAAAACTTGGACAGGTAAATGGCAGATGAGTTTTAACACAAATAAATGTAAGGTTATGCATTTGGGAAAGAAGAATAAACAGGCGACTTACAAATTAAATGGGGATAAATGAGGGGAATTCTTGATGGAGAAGGATTTAGGAGTGCATGTAGACAGCAGGCTTAGCAATAGTGCCCAATGTCATGCAGTAGCTGCAAAAGGCAAACAAGATCTTATCTTGCATCAAAAGGGCAATGGATGGAAGGGAAGTAAACATAATTATGTCCCTTTACAAAGCATTAGTAAGACCACACCTTGAATATGGAGTACAATTCTGGGCACCACTCCTTAGAAAAGACATTATGGGACTAGAGAGAGTGCAGAGAAGAGCCACCAAATTAATAAAGGGGATGGACAATCTAACTTATGAGGAGAGGCTAGCTAAATTAGATTTATTTACATTAGAAAAGAGGCGTCTAAGGGGGATATGATAACTATATACAAATATATTCAGGGACAGTACAAGGAGCTTTCAAAAGAACTATTCATCCCACGGGCAGTACAAAGGACTCAGGGCCATCCCTTAAGGTTGGAGGAAAGGAGATTTCACCAGCAACAAAGGAAAGGGTTTTTTATAGTAAGGGCAGTTCAAATGTGGAATTCATTACCCATGGAGACTATGATTGCAGATACAATAGATGTGTTGTGCCGGGTACCAAAAATGACTGGGTAATCAGGGGGGGGGGAGGGGAATTACCTGGCCGGTAATCAGGTAGTTTTGGCTTACCTGCAGCCGGCGGCGGAGGGTGAGGAGGACTACAGCGACATCCTGGTGGAGGTGGGAGCAACGGAAGACATCCTGGTGGCGGGTGCAGCAGACGTCATTCTTCAGCCGGTGGGAGCAGCGGAAGACATCCTTCACAGCTGGTGCGAGCATGGCAACATGTGACCGGAGCAGGAGCGTTACAATTGGACAGCCGGGGAGGAGCTGCACAGCAAGTCGTGCTCCTCCACGGCTGTCCAAAAGTAACGCTCCTGCTCCGGTCACATGTTCCTCTGCTCCAACCGGCACCGGCTTTGAAGGATGTCTTCCGCTGCTCCCACCGCTACCAGGATGTCGCCGTGGTCAATCTCACCCTCCGCCGCCCGTTGCAGGCAAGTCTTCTGCTGCTCTGCTGCTCTGCTCCTGCCGTTCTCCAAAAGGAGAACCGAGGGAGCAGAGTAGAAATTATCCGGCACGGGGTTCCAGACCCCTGGTGCCGGGTCCGGGTACTGAAAATATGGCCGGGTAACGGGTACCTCCCTACAATAGATATGTTTAAAAAAAAAAAAAAAAAAAGTTAGACATCTTTTTTTAGAAAAGAAAGGTATATAAGGATTTACCAAATAAGTAAACATGAAAAGGATGTTGATCCTGGGAGTAATCTGATTGCCAATTTTTAGAGTCAGGCAGGAATTTATTTGCCCCCTTATGAGAGATCACTGGGGTTTTTTGTTTGCCTTCCTCTGGATCAAAATACTGTAAGTACAAATATAGGATAATGTATCTTGTCTAAATTTAGCATAGGTGGAACTTGATGGACGTACGTCTTTTTTCAACCTCATCTACTATGCAACTACTGTATATAACTATGTAATTTAAAGTCCTGCTTTCTCAGCGGCTACCGGCACCTACTACCGAATGTAAGGGGGGGGGGGGGGTCAGTGAAGCTGAAATTAATGGGGTTCAGCCCCAGAGGCCCCCCTCCTTCAATGATGTAGATACGTATACACTAAATCACTGGCTTTCATTGCTCCTTTAATATTTTACTTAATTAAAAATAATAATACACCCACGGTGCATAACTGACTATTTATTGATATACAAGTCAATGTGCACTCTATTAGTCGGCAGCTGAGCTCCACGGTCTGCAGGGGGACAGACGGGGGGGTGGGCGGGGGAGGGTCGGGAAGGGGGCGTGACCATGTCAGCTGGCAGGCTCACCCTCATTGGCTGAACCGCCGACAGGCGTGGCCAGCGCTCTGTTGCCACTTGTGAGCACAGATTTCCTGTCTTCAGAGAAATCTGTTCTCACAACGCGGCGGGCACGGTGGGAAGCAGGCGCGGCCCCACTACGCCATAGCGGGCGCTGCGGGGGGCAGCGGGGAGACCTACCCTTAAAAAACAGGTCTTTTGGGACTCTACATTTTAGGCATGAGAAATAACGGGATGTCATTTCCTGGCATTAACCTTAACGGAGCTTAGTGAATACGGGCCGACTAATGGGCTAATTTGCATGGCATTTAGAATATCGGCCATTACTCATAACCCCGTGTTATTTACAGGAGTATATCTTGGTTAATGTCGTGTTATTTACCATCAACGTGACACCAACTTAAGCCTAACACAAATAAACATGCTCACACTGTGTTAATTACACGAGCTGTCAGCGTTCGATATCACAGTGGGCTTATGGGAAAGAAATTGATTTCAGTTTTACTTTGGGCAAAAAAACAACAAACTTTTCACGGACAAATGCAAATCTGGAATACATTTTGCCACGGAGCAGTCACTGATATGTCAAAGCAGCGATCCACCCCAGAAACCTGGAACTTTACCTCACGTTAGGTTTTTTTTTTCCCCCTGGACATGCCCTGTTAATTTTTTTTTTTTTAAACACTAGAAAAACATAGAAATAATATTTATTTATTTTATTTTTATTTTTACACAGGATTGAAGCAGGGGGGTCTCAGGAGCTGAACCAATTAATTCCAGCTCCGGGGATGCCCTGCTTAAAGAAATTCTTACCTCCGTAAGGAGTGCCGGTAGCCGCTCTGGCTTAGCAAGCTGGGGGGGTTTAAAGTTTAAAGCTCCAGTGTCACCTGGGTAAATAGAAACCCGATTTCAAGGCTTCCTATTGGCCCGCAGGGCGCGGTAGCTTGAAAAGCAGACATTACTTGATCGCCGCTACGCCAGTTAGGCCTTGCCTCCGCTGCCTGCTACACACGAGAGCCCTCCCCGCAACGGCGCCGGGCCCGCTGCGAGGGGGGGCCGCAGTGCTCGCGCGAGAGCTACTCCTGCTTTCAATAGAATTGAGAGCAGGAACTCGCGTCGAGCGGCTAGGCACTCCCCCCGGTGGTTCAGCCAATGAGGGCGAACCTGCCGGGTGACGTCATGGCCGCGCCCCCGTCACTCCTCCGCCACGCCCCCCCGGTCTCTGCTCCTGCAGTGAGCTGCAGACCGGGGTATCGCCGGAAAGCGCAGCCAAAAGCGCGGGCGCGCATTACAGCGCCGTGACCGGGGCCTTAGCCTTAGCCGTGCCCGAACGGCTGCCAGCACATGTATCTCCAGAAGCAGGGGGTCCCAGGAGCTAAAATTATTGGGGTCCAGCTCCGAAGACCCCCCACGCTTAGATCCAGTGTTCAATCATTATTTTTTTTTGATTGTCGCTTTAATCTTTAGCGTCTGAAGTTACCTCACAAGCTAAGCAACAGATTTAAAAAATAAATGATATAAAAACAGCTTTGCAAAGGACCAGTGCGAACTGTTTTAAATGGTGCAGCGACAACTAAATCTTTATATTTCTGATCAATGTCATTTTCAACAAAATAAAATACTTTCCCGATTTTGTGGCCTCCTTCATTTTACAATAAATGTAAATAATCTTTAAATGTTATGTCCAAAAAAGCACAAACAAAAATTCTACAGAACAATGCAAACGTTTTTTACAAGGGGCGAGTTAAGGGATTTATAAAGCACAGGTTATTGAAGGTTAGTCATGTTCCATATTTAACTGGCTCAGGCTCGATATAGAATAAGTATTTTTTTGAAACTCGAAGCTGCTGGCATAATTTGCGACGAAGCATGCAAATAAAAGAAAGTCAATTTATTTAAAAAAATTATATATAAAAATATTTTTCTGAACTAAAATGGAACTATAGCTGTAAAATAAAAACCATAAAGCTGCTAAAAAAAAAAATCAGAACTAACAATTTGAGCTCTGTTTAGATGGGACTAATTCAATCTTACAATTGAAAAAAATAGCCACGACATACTCGTGTATGTAACACTTATTAATACAGTACTGAAGACTGATGTGCCTGGGCTGTTGTCTGCATGCCTGTCTACAGATAGCTTCCTGCTGTATCTATCTTTATCTGTTCCCTGTACCAGGAATCAATATTTATAATAAGTGCTGCCACAGTGTTGGTACAATTCATTATTATATTACCAAACACACCGCTTTCAATCCCAGGTGGGATGAAACATTAACAGACACCACAGCTGCACTAGCAAACGTCCTGCACCATAGTATCAAAGGTGTGATAACAAGTGGAACACCCTCCTTACCCGGCTCTAAAGCAGGTCACATCACATGGAATATATACATTGGCAGGGTTCAGTCTCTCAAAGCCTTTGCAGGGTGCTGTGTGGCTGCAGGCTGGGTGGGCGTAACTACATATATACACTGGCAGGGCTCAGTATCTCAGTTCTTTGCAGGGTGCTGGGTGGCTGCAGGCTGGGCGTGGGTGTAACTACATATATACATTGGCAGTGCCCAGTCTGTGCTGGGTAAGTGCAGGCTGGGCGTGGGTGTAACTACATATATACATTGGCAGTGCCCAGTCTGTGCTGGGTAAGTGCAGGCTGGGCGTGGGTGTAACTACATATATACATTGGCAGTGCCCAGTCTGTGCTGGGTAAGTGCAGGCTGGGCGTGGGTGTAACTACATATATACATTGGCAGTGCCCAGTCTGTGCTGAGTAAGTGCAGGCTGGGCGTGGGTGTAACTACGTATATACATTGGCAGTGCCCAGTCTGTGCTGGGTAAGTGCAGGCTGGGCGTGGATGCTTGAATAGAAGGACGGGCGCCTGTAACTTTTATAAACAAAAAGGTGCTTTATTTCACAGCCGTCAATAACACGTCACAGACACTGACATACAGGGTACTTGACAGTAACTGGAGGCAAACAATATCACTCTGCACTTCATCCCCTGGAAGCGCTCACTCCTACCCTGGGGAGGTACTTAATCGTGTTACCCTTAGTAAAGGATAAAGTGTCAGTCTCTTGCACGGGGTTAATAATGCTCCCCACTTGTCAAATGGGCCGTTAAGGAATACACGTGGAGCTGGTGAGTTAGCAACCGCTATGAGGTATTGTATACTCTCTATATGATCAGGGATGCACAGGGAACCTCCCGCTTGGGCCGGTCCAAACATACTCCGGAGTTACTATGCAGAGAGCAGGCTGCATCCTTATTAATAGCGAGACCAAATCGTTGTCCCTTGCTACTGGCGCTTACTTAGATCAGGCCACGTTCCCCAACTGAAAAAACAGCAAACTGTGACAGGACACTTATTAATACACAAACATATTTACAGGACTCACAGTGAGCACCCCAGTCAAAACTCTGAAGAACCTGCTACTACAACATTGGGTGGAGACAGATATATCTAGGTAGCAGGGTATACTTCCTGACCTCTGGGATGCATGTGAAACTCCTTAGCCTTACTCTGAGGGGACTGTGGCGGCCATGTTGGAGGAGGCGAAGTAAAGAGATACATATATTTGAACGGTGACAAATCACAGTTAGTGCTGGAGGAGCACGCGGAGCGCACAGACTGTCCTGGGATCCAGTGAGGTGTCCCAGGATTAGGACAGCGATCTCCCCTACACCCGAGCTGGGCCCCAAATCACCGTAGCTCGAGTATTGTTGGGCGGCCCACAATCAGGGGCCCTCCCTACTAGTGAGAGCTCTGGTGACCAAGCGGAGCGGGACGGACTCCAGTGAGGATCTCCTCGCTCTTCAGAGACCCACGTGTGCGGCTGCGTTGGTAAGGAGAGAGGGGAGTTGTGTCGGAGGCCCCGCATCGTGGGACACTGCGCTGCCTCCATCCAGGGAGTGAGGCCAACGTTACCCGAGCATCAGAGGGAAGGTACCCAACTGTGCACCAACAACACTAAGTGGGGTAGCGCTACCTTTCACACACACACACTACTGCACCGCGTGGTTTATATATTATTGTGTGATTGGTTATTCACAAGGAGTATAGTTTCCTGTGAGGGGTCACCCAGTCTGTGATGCCAGAGAGCATTTTTCTTTAGAGCATTGTATAGTTTGAAACGCAGCATAAACGTCAACTATCCTGTGTAATACAGTAAAAAGAGGACATTTGAGGATGAAACCACCATTAATACTACATATCACAGTTTCAAGCTACAAACCTTCCTGTATTTCTCCAACTGATTCTGATAAGCTGCTTTGTCAGAACTGAAGTTACGGTCAACCTAGGGGAGAATAAAATGGCTGCCTACGACTTCATTACTTTCATGACACCAATAGTAACACAAAAGGCCTATATACAACAGGGCAGAGGCGGCCAACTCCAGTTCACAAGGGCCACCAACAAGTCAGGTTTTAAGGATATCCCTGCTTCACCATAAAGGTGGCTCAATCAGTGGCTCAGTCAGTGACAGGCCCACTATACACATTTTAATGTTAAATAAAATTAAGCACAAGTATACTACACAACACATTTATACCTACACAAAACACACGTGTATAATAATAATAATAATAATAATAATAATAATAATAATAATATTAGGGACCCCTGGGAACTTGGGGTGGTCTGCAAAATAAAGGAAAAGTAAATAAAAAGCCTTTATTATAGCGTATTTTGCAAAATGCATAATTCTCTACTCATTCTTCATTCATATTTCTGAAAGCCAGCTACATACTCAGAATTGGTACAAATTAGCATTTTTTTTTTACACTTATGCTGATTTTTTGCTTTCCCCTTATACCCTGTGAGAAGAACATGACTGATTATGCACACACCTGGAACACTGTCAGAAACCTAAAATTAGATATTAATTTATAACTTACAGTACATTTTGCTGGTGAAACTTTGGGGAACCAAGTAGTACACATTTTCACTGAAATATCCCCATCAGGTGCTTTTTCTTTCCTCAAAATTCCAATAAATGTATTTTTTTTCTAATCCTCTGTCACTTTTTTAACCAACATAATTTACATAATGTGTGGTTGAAACCTATTCCCGCCAGTATCGCCAGCCTCCCACTGAACTAAGAAGGTGGAAACAGTCCGTGTAGCTTTCTTTACTGGCCATGCACGTCTTGAACCCAAGTTGTGTAATGCGGCAGGCATAAGGGTCCATGTTAAAATGGATTTCAAGCGAAAGTGATCATTTGCATGTCATTACCCAGAATCCCTGGCTGCAGTAGAAGCATTGGCTGCCAAGTGATAATGGGGAAAGACAGGGTTGCAGACCTGCGAGATGTGAATGTGCTCCCATGTGATCTTTTTAGAGTATCAAAGCAAATAAAAAGATTAGCATATTTAGCAAAATAGTCTTTTTTATAAATAAAAACAAAAAACACTGACTTCTAAAGATTTTTTTTCCACGCAGAGAACCTCTGAATATTGGATATGGGGGAAGGGGCTGGAAGGAGAATGACACGTTTGTACTCTTCAAATTGTACTCTTCAAATTCAAAAACTAGGAGTCACATCTCCAAAACTTCCTCTTAAATTCAGACTTGAATATTAAAATGAGAGCAGCAAAAAGCCAAGAAATCACACGTCAATCACAAGTCAAAAACGGCCAGAACCCAAAAAAAAGGGAAGCGACGTTTCTGGACGCTCCAGGAAAAGATAAGAAACAAAACTCCCTCAGACATTTATTTTCGCTGCAAGGTTATGAATTGTTATGGAAGAATGAATAGTATTTGAAAGGAATGCAGCCGCTTAAACCTACTACAGGAATACTGCAGGGTTAACCGTTTCAGGGACAAACGGCAGCGCTCTTAGAAGCCAAACACGTTCAATCCCGGGCCACAAATTCCTGGTACTGTCCAACGTGTATAATAATAATAAAATAATAATGTTTAATTAGAAGCAATTATTCAGGATTATGACGATCCCATTAATTATTGCATTACCCAAGGGGTGGACAACTCCAGTCCTTAAAGGACTTGGACTGAGGCACCTGTGCTGAAGCAGGGATATCCTCAAAACCTGACCTGTTGGTGGCCCTTGAGGATTGCAGTTGGCCATCCCTGGTTTAACAGGTCTCACAGAAATCCGGCAGCAAATAATTACAGAGCGGTAAGGAGGGGAGGATATTGATTCCAGTGGTCGAGGTGGTGTGGAATACGTATTTTTACCGTGTCTGCCAAAAACATTTTTTTTTTTTTAAATTTTGTTAAACATCATAGAAAAGCTATTTTAGCCAAGTATTTTAGAAATATTTATACAACATGTTTAGAAAGCAGAAATGGAAATGTGCTTTGTAAAACAAATCCATTTTTTTTTTTAATTAAAACTTTTTTTTTTTTTTTAAATCGATTGTGTTTAACATTTTTTAAAAAAAAGAAATAAAAACAATTAAAAAGTTTGGGGGGGGGGGGAATCTAAATACAGCCTTGTACCCTCACGTCAAACAACAAAACAGTACTTTATGTGCAGTTTAAAGCGATATCATGCCTTTTGGGTTAAATGTCATGCTACAAGAGGGTAGGCCCAAAGTTGTTAGAAATCTTCCCCAACTTGCCTCCTTGTTTCATTTATTTTCCAGGATTGGAACCAGTGTCTCTGCCGGAGCAGAACCGCCCTCATTTCAGTCCTGGGGACCTCTACGCTTCACGAGATACTTAGGCTGCGCTTATAGTGCCGGTGACGTCGCGTCAAAACAAATGCATTGCCGCCGTCGCGTGGGCTTATAGTAAGCGTGAAGCGACGGAGCGACGGCTTGGTCGCGATCGCCGGAAGTCATCTCAATTTGATTTTTCCAGCGACCGCAGCCCGACGTCTCCGTCGCGGGCACTATAAGCGTAGCCTTAGGCCCCATTTATAGTGCGCGCGGCGCGAACAAAGTGCAGCAGCTTTATCGGGCCGGCCATAGTGAGCAATTTTGAGCCGACCGAAACATTTCGTCTTGGTCGCACGACGGCTGGGTCCCATGAGCGGTACAGCCAATGAGGGCGAACCAGCCTCGTCACGGCCATTTCTCCGCCACGCCTCCCAGCCGCGCGCGTCGTCGAAAACTCAAAGACCATAGATCAATCCAGCGACAGGCACGCGCAACGCCATGCTTTCCGGCGCACGCGCGGCCCCCTATATCCGAGGCCTTACTGGTGTTTAAAAATGGGCGGCCAATAGGAAGCCACAACTGATGTTACAGCTTCATATTGGCCTCAGGTTTGGCAGCCATATTGTTTCCCCTGGGGGATATTTAAATCCGGTAGGGGAAGAGGCCAGGAGTTGGGGACCCCAAAAAATGATTTGTGGGAGCAAGCGCTTTTTAAAAATATATGTGTCAGGTTTAAGTTCACAGCACATCTACCGTATGTAGTGTGAAATACAAAAAAAGAGCGTCAGTATTTTATTTCAGTACTAACTATATACAGAAGGGTACACTTTATTCTCCAGAATGTGCGAGTTTGTATCCGCTGTAAACCTGTCAAGTTATAGTAGAAACTGTCCATTCAATCCGCCATCTGCTCGTACAAAAGCGATGCCGGGAACGGCAGCAACTGCTCAATGTTTGAGAGTCGAAGGCTTCTATTCAATATGCGGTCAAGCGTCTTCCCCTTGTACAGGGAGATATAAACCCGCAATCCCCCCTTTTTCTCTCTCAAACACGTTGCTTGCACTGGGGGTGGGTGGGCAGTGTTACAGAGAAAGTTTGCAGTCGCACGACCCTCGGGGAACTCCCCAGTTTACCCAAAATGTTGTGTGCTTGCTTCTGCAGCTACAAAAACACCCAGACTGTCCCCCAAATATTCAGCTGCGGTGTCTCTCCGGGGATTGTGGCTTTGCCCCTGGCAGCGAAGGGATTAACATCAATTTGTTGGAGCACAGGAAAGACGACTTCACAATATATTGCACAGTAATTTATATATACACAGTATAGATTATACACACACACACACACACACACACACACACACACACACACACACACACACACACACACACGGAGAGAGAGGGGTGTGCGTCCCCCAGGCCTTACATCAAGGTCACAGTTGGTGCCATTGATTTTGCCTCCCTTGCAAAGAATCAGCAGACTCCACTCGGGATAGGCTGGCACATGTGTTATTAGTGTGGGTGTGAGCCCAGGGACTGGCACACTCTACATTATATCAACTGGGCAGACCAGGCAATAGTCTGAGTTGTGTGTCTATGCAGCAAGACGTTGATAGATATACCCTAGGCCCAGATTCACTAAAAGGCACTACTTTATGCTGTAACAGGCCTTTATCCCCCTTCATTTTAATGTGTTTAAGCATAGCAGCCTTTAGTGAATCTCGGCCCTAGAATGGAGTTAATCCCTAGAACTTTCAACTACCATACAAGGGGAAATTAAGTGAGATTTTCCCAGATCTCATTAAACTGTTTTCCCCCCAGTGATTCATAATGAACATTTACAGCGAAATACAGTATGCATATAGGGTTACATTTCCAAGTCATAACATTTGGGGGATGATAATCTGAGACATCCAAGGACAGCTGTGCTCCACCTCGCTATTAAACTTCTAAAGCGACCGGATACAAAATCCTCGCTGTGATGGGGGCAAACGTCTGTTTTTCCCCAGACACGGTGTCCAAGAATATATCATTTAGCAAATGTGATTTTACTGTAATAAAGTACACAAGGATCTTTATAAACCTGCAACATACTGAAGGACAAATACATTGCAAACCTCTGCAGCATGAAAAAGGTTTTTCATATGGGCCACACGCCACAGAACTCCAACTTATAATGTTATTTATCAGGTAAAAAACTGCCTTGTATAACCCATAATAAATAGTTCAGGCATAAGTTCCTACCCCAAAATGTTTTTGCCTGAGAAGCAGCAAAATAGAGACTTGCTAGGGATCACAAGCAGCGAGCATGCTAACAAGGCCAAGTTCGTCCAACGCAAAAAGGATCTTTAAATGTGTTTTTTTTTTTAACCGATGCAGTATCCTTAATGACATAACAAAAATGATAAGTCAGCAAAAGTATCTCATATCAAAATATACACGATAATGCGTTACCTTAATAAAAAAAAACAACACTTTTGCAGTGCGCTGTGGAATATGTTGCCACGTTTATAAATATTTTTAAAAAAACTCCCACAAGGTAAATCTGTATTCTGATGTAACCTCACTGGGGATCTAGATCTAAAGCTTAGGTCTTACTAATATAGCTATTTCGTTTACACTTTCTTTGTAGTCTCGTCAGCCATAAATCAAGGTGGCTTTAAAAGACCAGACTGGGACATCCCAGGTCCCCCATTGAGGCGGCTCTGGGTATTTCTTTTCATGACAAACTGTTAATGGAACTTGACTCATCCTACAGCAGTTACAGACCAAACCTGGCACAGAAACGCTCAGGACAGCGACAAGAATACAGGAGGTTAGAAATCAGAGCCTCATCCAGAATGGCACAAAAATAATAAAAATTAAAAAAATATATGTGTATATGGGATTCTGGGAACACAGGAAACAGGGGGCAGTGTAATAAAACGTGCAGGTAAATACAGATAGGGGCTTCCTGCCTTTGTGATGGTGATCAGGTGTGTGCTGCCTGCCCCAGCTTGCTGTGTCAGGGCATTCTGACATAGAATCTCACACTGCACCATCCAGATGTTTTGATGAGTTTGCAGAGGTTTCACCAAACAAGGAAGGAATTGTTCACACAAAGCATAGAGAAGACTTTGTTCATGTGACTTATTTTTTTTATTGCACAACCCTTAGTTTCCATCAGAAAAGCGCCCCCAACAACACTCACAAATAGCCTTTTTACTTCTTTTTTTTTTTTTTCTCCCACTGCAACAGGATGGTAATAAAAGCATAAACATTTTCTGGGGGGGTGGGGGAGATTTCCCATTTCCCAGGCAGCAATTATTCTCCCCACTATACATATATCTTCTGAAACACTCACAAGGATAGTACTCAGGGGCTTCACACAAAAAAAAGTACTGATACTGTAAACCAATTGTAAGTTCAGTGAACTTTGCAGAACCAGACATTAGAAATATTTATAGAAACAGAAGACAGCATGAGAAGCTTCCTAAAATATCAATTACTCTACAAATAGAAAGTGTTACTATGTTTTCAGCAAAAATGCAGTGGCACTTTGAGGTTGTAAATAATATTATTATTATTAATAAAATAAAAAATATATACTCCATACCCCCCCTAATACACTCACACCATACCCCTCCTAATACTCACACCATACCCCCCCTAATACTCACACCATACCCCCCTAATACTCACACCATACCCACCCTAATACTCACACCATATCCCCCTAATACTCTCACACCATACCCCCCCTAGTACTCACACCATACCCCCCCTAGTACTCACACCATACCCCCCCTAGTACTCACACCATACCCCCCCTAGTACTCACACCATACCCCCCCTAGTACTCACACCATACCCCCCCTAGTACTCACACCATACCCCCCCTAGTACTCACACCATACCCCCCCTAGTACTCACACCATACCCCCCCTAGTACTCACACCATACCCCCCCTAGTACTCACACCATACCCCCCCTAGTACTCACACCATACCCCCCCTAGTACTCACACCATACCCCCCCTAGTACTCACACCATACCCCCCCTAGTACTCACCCCATACCCCCCCCAAGTACTCACACCATACCCCCACTTGTACTCACACCATACCCCCCCTAGTACTCACACCATACCCCCACCCTATTACTCACACCATACCCCCCCCCAGTACTCATACCATACCCCCCCCAAGTACTCACACCATACCCCCACTTGTACTCACACCATACCCCCACTTGTACTCACACCATACCCCCCCTAGTACTCACACCATACCCCCACCCTATTACTCACACCATACCCCCCCCAGTACTCATACCATACCCCCCCACCAGTACTCACACCATACCCCCCCCAGTACTCACACCATACACCCCCTAGTACTCACACCATACACCCCCTAGTACTCACACCGTACCCCCCCCCCAGTACTCACACCATACCCCCCCTAGTACTCACACCATACCCCCCCCCCCCCAGTACTCACACCATACCCCCCCCCCCCCAGTACTCACACCATACCCCCCTAGTACTCACACCATACCCCCGATCACACTTTGACCACTGGTTAAGGATTATATTCTTGTTGCTTGTAAGCCTGTGATATCTCCCCTAGAATGAAGGGTCTGATCTCCCTGCAAACACACAGCTGTAATGACTCTTCTTAGCCCAGCTGCACATGGCACACATGGCACACATGGCACACACGTCTCAGTGTGAGCCTGCGGAGCTGCCCTCTCCTGCATGAGCACCACATACTTCTAGTACTCCTAAAGTTTGCTTCAGCAAAATGCTGAGAAGTGGGAGCTCCCAACTTCAGCCGGAGAGAGAGTCAGTGAATCATGGTCTGAAACAGCAGCAGCTGCAGCTCCAAGCAGGAGGCAGCAGCCGCAGCCGGGCTCACATGCCCCTTCCCCAAGCAAAGTGCAACACCTACCTTACTGCAGTGCTCACAGCCCCCCTGGCAGGAAGCTCCCGGGACCCTGCGTATCCTTAATACAAAGTAGCAACCTCTCCCCCCCCACCCACCACCTCTTCTCTCACTCACTGTACCCCCTACTCTCCCCCTCCTGCACTGAAACTGACGTCAGCCTCCGCTCCCCAGCCCGCCCCCAGCGCTGCAGCCATTGGTTAGAGTGAGGGGGAGGGAGAGGCAGGCTCACAGGCTCAGGCGCTGGTTGGTTGGGGGGACATGTCCATCAAGGAGTGCCCATTCCCACATTCCCAGTGCATGTCAGGGTGGGATCAGGATGGGTGCATGGGGTGGTTATCCTGATGTTTGCATTAGGACAGCAGGAAAAGCAGCCATTCCCAGCAGGGGGGGAGAGATTGGAGTTATGCAAATACTTTTTTTTTTTGCAATAATAATTGCTAAAACGGCATTTTTTTGCCCCCTTAAATTATCAATTAAAAAAATATATAAACAGTTGTCAGAGTGTGTGTGTATGTTGTTTATTTATAAAATGTAGGACGTAATACAGTGAGAGTTACCTCTTGTTTTCAAGTATGTCCTGTGCACAGAGTTATGATGACAGATACATGGTTACAGATACATGGGTACACTTATGAGTTCAGTATTAGGTGATACCTTTTTTATTTGGACTAACCATTGATGTCATAGGACAAGCTTTCGAGAGTTTTCCTCTCTTCCTCAGGTCAGCAATACTGATATATAAAGGTTTCTATGACTTAGGGATTGGAAAAGGAAAAAAAAAAAAAAAAGGAAGGAAGAATAAGAACAGAGAGATGTATATGAGGTGGGGTGGGGGAGTCACTGGAAGGGCAACTGGACTAACACGGCTATTTCCGTTTTAGTTACACTAAGTGAGCAGGGTTATACATAAGGTTGCGTCCCCCGTGCCGCTGACCGCGCTCATGCTTGAGGGTGGTGACGTCACCAAATCTCCAAGCATGAGCGTCAGCTGTCCGGCAACTTTTTAGGTAAGCGCGAGCAGGGGGGGCAAGCACCCGGCTCCTGTGAGTGTAAGTGCACGGGCGCGCGCCACGTGACTGTGACCGGACAGATCAAAATTGATTGATAGGGTGTACTGACCGCGCTAAGTGCCAAGCGCGGTCAGCGGCGGCGTGGGCGCAACCTTATATACAAGACATTGCATGCACAGTAAGAGATAATATATGTTATAGGCGTATGTAACAGTTACAGACCAGATTAAAATGTGAGACCGCTTTAGTTTTGAAAGAACTTAGACTGGTGGCGGCTGTGAGAGTCTCCGGTAGGTTGTTCCAGTTTTGGGGTGCACGGTAAGAAAAGGAGGAACGGCCGGATACTTTGCTGAACCTTGGGACCATGAACAGTATTTTGGAGTCTGATCTCAGATGATAAGTGCTGCATGTGGTAGGGGTGAGGAGCTTGTTCAGATAGACGGGTAGCTTGCCCAGAAAGTATTTGATGGCAAGACAGGAGAAATGAACTTTGCGTCTAGACTCGAGCGATGACCAATCTAGTTCTTTGAGCATTTTGCAGTGATGTGTGCTGTAGTTGCATTGGAGAACAAAACGACAAATTGAATTGTAGAGGGTATCAAGTTTGCTAAGGTGGGTTTGGGGTGCCGAGCTGTATACTATGTCCCCATAGTCGATAATTGGCATTAGCATCTGCTGTGCGATACGCTTTCTGACCAGGAGACTTAGGGAGGATTTGTTCCTGTAAAGTACACCTAGTTTGGCATAGGTTTTGGATGTCAGGGTATCAATGTGCATTCCGAATGTTACGTGGGAGTCAAACCATGTGCCCAAGTATTTAAAACTAGTAACGGGTTAGGGTGGTATTAGCGTTGGTTCTGATCTGGAGTATTTGAAGGCAAGACAGGAAAGATGAACTTTGCACCTAGACTCAAGTGATGACCAATCTAGTTGTAATTCTAATACTGACGCATGTCTGTTAAGCATTAGGGTATCTGCTGCTTCCCATGTGACAATAGTTTTGTGAGACAGGAAAAATAACAATAGCTTTTCTTATATGGTCTGGTAATGTTCATTGAATGTTAGAGACATAGCTCTTGTCCAAAACTATTTACAATCTAACTGTAGTGCCTGGAGCACATGGAGAATACATAATTTGGAATTTGAACTGGAAAACAAATGATATTTCCATTAGGGCCCTGAAGCAGAATTTGATACATCCTATTACAATATGCGTTATGTAAAATGTTTCCTGTTCTTCATATACTGTAACCAATCCATCCACCGATATGCACAAATACCTTGACATATGAAACGCTGCACAGACTGAAATCCGTGAAATTTGGTGATTCTGGGTCAAACAAATGTACTCTTGATGGAAAAGTGTTAATTTTTATTAGTGAGACTCCATTCAAGTCTATGAGGCTGCTTATGCAAACAAAAATCAGTAATACGCACAGCAAGAAGCATATATTGGCTTAAAAGCAGATATATTACCTTTCACTAAAATATAAGATAAATACAAAAATAATCATGTCTGATTATACCCACGTACCAGCTTCACATTGCACAGCCAGTAACCAAGCTCTCATTAATGAGATCCAAAGGGTCGAAATAGCTGTCTGTGAGTAGGGTTACTGGCTCTGCACTTTATTAACCCAAGCGGTGCTGAAAAGCTGTGTAATGCGTCAGGCATAAGCTTATAGGGGAACCATGTTAAAATGGATGAGAAGTAAAGAGTGACACGATCTGCGATCATTTGCATTTCGAGCATGATGTATTGCAGATCTTTCTGGAACGAAAAGTGCAAACTGGATTTGCAGTATTAATTAGCTTGCAATAAACAACAGTCCAACTCAGTTGTCAAACAGGCTTAAACCTATGATTGCCAACGAGGCTTGCAGACTCCACACAATGACAGGGTCATCAAAATTAGTCTTCCTGTATCTGATTTAATAAATAGATCTACACTGGTACAAAACTCTGGGCTGCATTTTACAAAGATATTTATTCTGTAAAAACAGGAAGAAGGGAGGTTTTCTAAAACAAATCTTTGCCTTTGAAATTGCAGGTGGTACTTTTGATTCAAAAATGAATGGTGCAGTATGTCAGTACCGATCATTCACTAAAGCACGGTATGTAGCTGGTGGTTGGTTTATATTGCACAGAAGCCTCTGCTGAGCTTCCTAAGAATCTTCATTCTTCAAATCCATCTGTCTACAGAGCTTTCGAAAACGTAAAGCAGAGAGCAGCCAATCAGTCTACTCACGTCAGGGATTAAGTAAGAGATTACTTTGTGTTATCTTTGTTTGTTTTTTTTAAAGTATGTTAATTATGAATTAACCATTTGAGTGTTGCATGACGTTGCCATGGGGTCTGGCACTTCATGTGCCCAAAGACGTAGTAGCTGCATCAGGAGTGGCCAACTCCAGTCCTCAAGGGCCACCAACAGGTCAGGTTTTCAAGATATCCCTGCTTCAGCACAGGTGGCACATTCAAAGACTGAGCCACTTGTGCTGAAGCAGAGACGGATTGAGCCACCTGTGCTGAGGCTGCGACTGATTGAGCCACCTGTGCTGAAGTAGGGAAATCCAGAAAACCTGACCTGTTGGTGGCCATTGAGTAGTGGAGTTGGCCACCCCTGCTTTACACTATTGTATTCTCCCATACATGTGTGCATAATATTGGGGCTATATTTGCAGGCTTGCCTCTTTCAGCTGATTCTGGCATCGCTGTCAAAGGAAGTTGATAATCAACTGTTAAATTCCTTAAACACATTCTTTCTGCACAAAAAGCTCAATTACAGCCAGTGCATCACAGCATCGTCAGTGAAAGTGAGTAATGTCTAGTGCAGGGGTGGGGAACTCCAGTCCTCAAGGGCCACTAACAGATCAGGTTTTAAGGATAGCTCTGCTTCAGCGCCGGTGACTCAGTCAAAGACTGAGCCACTTATTGAGCCACCGGTGCTGAAGCAGGGATAGCCTTAAAACCTGACCCGTTGGAGGCCCTGAGGACTGATGTTGCCCTTGGTGTAGTGTCTGAATACAGTTATGCATATGTTATGTTAGACACAAATGCAGGCAGCAGGGGGATTATTAGAGGTCCATTGCAGGTTTGTAAATAGTTCCATAGATTTATATATTATTTTAGGGTGACAGACATGATTCTTTTGCAGTAGAGCAAAACTGTGTGAAGGCCAAGGATGCCCCATCTCAGGCCCTCAAAGGAAAAAACACAATTAAACCATAAATAAGACAGTCTGAGACTGTACAGTAGTAGTGGGTATAAAAGGTCATAATAAAAACAATTTAACATAAATTGGTAGAAAAACTATCAACCACCCGATTGGGCAAAACATTAAAAACCGCCCGTGGAAGGTTTCACCAACTGGGATGCCTTAAACTGAACCAAACAACCCCAGTGTCTGCTGGGGTCCAACTGCACAGCTGGCGCCCCGCGTCCCCTGTTATAGATTTTTGGCAGAGCCGGTCCAATCGTAAAGTCAACACCTACCACCTAGCGGTCTCTTATTGGGGTAAAAGCCGGCAAAACCGTAGGGGCCCGTGCCTGCATCCTTCAGCTTTCTGCAGCCTGGACCTCGCTGCCCGGCAAGTTGTCCTGGAACTAGAACATATCTTGCACGTGTTAATATAACAAAACATTACTAATTGTGGGTGCGTGGGACCTTTGCAAAATTTCTCCCTGTTGCCCCCACTTATGGCCCCTCTCACTCCTCAGCTCTTCTGTACTGTGTATCCCCTACCTCTCTAGGGGTTCGTTTTTTGACCCAATAAAGTCTTTTCTATGAGTTAACCCCCTGCTTCAGCACAGGTGGCTCAGTCGAAGTCCCATCTATAAGAGCATACACCAGCCCACTGATTCCAGGCCGTCTTATTATATTAAACTTCCAGTCTGGTTTTTCTTAGTCTCTTATTTTATACCTCTCAGGAGCAGGGCCTCATTACTCCTGCATCTGTTTGCACGTGTTTGTTCTTACGTGTATGTCATTCAGTTTATATCATTGATGTCACTCTGCACCCCCATTGTACTGCGCTATGGAATCTGTTGGTGTTTTACAAATGAAGGATAATGGTATTAGTATACCAACGTTTCCTGCAGAACCAGTATTGGATCAATATAATACAGAAGAACTGGAGTCAGTTGAGCCTAGCGTCAGTTTCATATTATGCACTGTACAATATGTCAAATAACTGTTTTCATTCAAACAAGGAAGAAAGTGTTCAATGTCTGGTGCATACATCTCCTTAGTACTGTCCCAAGACGTTGTGCCATGCAAAGCTTGGCTGCAAGGAATTCTACAAGGGGTGCTCAAATTCAGTCCTCGAGTTCCCCACCGCCAACAGGTCAGGTTTTCAAGATATCCCAGCTTCAGCACAGGTGGCTCAATCAGTCCCTGCTTCAGCACAGGTGGCTCAATCAGTCCCTGCGTCAGCACAGGTGCCTCAATCAGATTGCGCCGCCTGTGCTGAAGCTGGGACATCCTGAAAACCTGACCTGTTGGAGGGGGGCTTGAGGACTGGCGTTAGGCACCCCTGAGTTAAACTAAGATGACATAATCCCTGTGCTCCAACTCCTTGTGAGTCCAGAACTTAGGTTGTACTTAGTAAGGACGTGGGGACTTTTAACCCATCTTTAAAGGAAATAGCCAGGAAGTGGGCAGGATGTGAGTCTGCAGGAAAGTTATGGAGTCGGCACTGACTCCAGGCTAGGAAGCCTGCAGGGAGTTCCCGGACAGTGTTGAGATTCCATGCATTTCACTTGATCCCTATTGTGAAGTGTCACTGTTTATTTCTTTTCACTACAACCATACTATGGTCTCCTTACATTTCAATAATACCACAATAGTACAAAATCAGTTGCTATCCTACACTGACTCGATGTTCTCAAATTCCGAAATCTTGCTCAAACTAATCAATACGTTGAGGTTGGTAATAATGATTTAAGCTATTTAACCTAAATGTATGTATATCGTTATTTCTATAACACCATCCATGTGCACAGCGCTTCACAGCAGCAAGACATGACATAATAATATAACGGGTGTAAGCGCTTGAGACATAAAAGTAACATTAGGAAAAAGGAGTCCCTTCCCCCGAAGAGCTTACAATCTAAGTGAATATTAATTGTTTTGCATTGTGCATTAGGAGGAATGAGAGGTGTTTAAAATAATAAGGGAAACATTTGTTTATCTATTTCCAAGTGTTTTTGAGTTTCTCAGCAGAGAGATTATTCCTGCCTTCGGGATATATTCCCCTCTAATGTGAAAGCTCTTTCTAGAAGTAAAAAATAAAACAGTGTTTAATGAATAAAGGTAGTATTGTGCAAGAAAAAGCAGCCATTTTTCTTGGCTGAAATGTTACCTGAAACAGAAGTTTATTATCCAACGGTTAACCTACCGCTCAGACTCTCTTAGTTGTATTAATGTAGATGTATGTATGTATGTCTTTATTTATATATAGCGCCATTAATGTACATAGCGCTTCACAGCAGTAGATTAAATATCAAGGTGCACCTAGGGGATAGAAGATGCATATACACACAATTGATCCACAGAACAGGGTCAACAAGAAGATCCCCTAGTTATTTGCACGCATTGAATCCTGTATAATGGAGATATATATATATATATATATATATATATATATATATATATATATATATTCTTCTGGAACCAAGATCACATGTGGGATGTGAGTGACTCCAGTGGTTTAACTCACCCCCTTTTGAAAACACACAAAGTCCTTCTATTTTCTTCAACTTTATTGGGGGAGTCAACAGAAATATAAAAGGTACATGATAATGGTGTTATGCAATGAGAGAGAGCTTCTCTAGATGAAGGTACCTTGGTATGGGAGGACGGTAAAAAGGATGGCCTTGCAGGGGGTGTGATGGAGGGTAGCATGTACTCACAAAGCCAGCTTGCATGGAAAGGAGCAGATTTTCCTGTGACAGACAGGAAAGGTCTAAGGACCAATGTAACTGCCAGAAAGACAGGGGAGCTGGGCTGAACCAACCTTCTAGCTAAGAAGATTAGAAGGTTGCCAGGACAACCAGCTAGGGCTGTGTAAGAAGGCAAATGTGGCAATAATGTTGCGTTTACACAGGCAGCTAGCTTCTGGAACAGGAGGAAAACATGCAGCTTAATTAGGGAGACCGTTATCATTAAAACTGCAAAGGGAGACAGAAAATGTGTAACCCTGTTCCAGGACATTAAGCCTGAGATGCTGACATTCCCTCATTGGGCCTTCCTGATAGGTCATAAGAAAAGTGAAGGCAGAGCTCTACGATAGGGTCCCACCCTAAATTCAGTGCTGGTCAGTGCTGTGTACTGAATACACTGCCCCCCCTACCTCCCCACCAGTGCTTTATCAGGAAGGCCCAATGAGGAAATATTAGCATCTCTGGATTAATATATATATATATATCAACTATAGAGAATTCAATGAGGGCAGATAACTAGGGGCTCTTTTTGTTGACCCCGTTCTGTGGATCAATTTGTGTAGCTGAAAAAGGTGTTCCCTGGTGGAAAACCTTGTATACGTGATACTGTAGCACTGACGCATGTACAACTACATGGCACATTGTCCATCATGGTGGTGTCCCCCACATACGGGCTGTGGAAGCGGCACCGGGGACATTGCACGGATCCCCGGCGTGCTCCCCGGCGATCCATCTGTCCCACAAGGCTGGCTATGTGCGGGTGACTGGCACGGACCACGTACACGTGGCCAGGTGAGAGTAGAGGAGGAACAAGAATAGAGAAACCGGAGCACTGTCCAATGAAATAAGGATCCAGATAGATAATTTAAAGATAAATTAAGATTACAGTGCGCATATACGCAGAATTGTAACAACCACCATCTTCCGTTCATACGGATGGGAGAAACCATATTCAGTACATCTGTTATTAATAATCCTTGCGAGCATTCTGTGTCCCTATGCGTCTCCAGGCGTACAGTATACAGGCACACAGTATACAGGCATACAGTATACAGGCGTACAGTATACAGGCATACAGTATACAGGCATACAGTATACAGGCATACAGTATACAGGCATACAGTATACAGGCATACAGTATACAGGCATACAGTATATACGTGACTCTTGTATTTCAGTGAGTAAGTATTCTGTACATATTTAGGCCGCTTACACTCGCAATCTAATCGACCTTATTTTAAATAGGATTGTAGCAGGGGGTCCCCGAAGCTGAACCCCACTCATTTCCTCTGCTTCCAGAATGACTTACCTCTGAAGTGGGTGCCGGTACCCGCTCTTGCTCGCTCTGTTCACATAATGTGGCGCTTTTCAAAGCTTCCGCGTCCTGCGGGCCAATAGGAATCTGTGACGTCATCCGGGGCGGCTTCCTATTGGCCCGCGTGATGCGGGAGCTTTACAAAGCATAGCGATACTGGCGCCCCCCCTACCAAGGTAAGTGTCTCTGGAAGAAGGGCGTCCGCGGGTCTGACATGAATGGGGGTTCCGGCCCCGGAGACGCCCTGCTTCAAACTTATACATTTATATATTTATATAATAAAAAAAGCCGTGGGAATAAAAGGCGGCTTGTATTGCTGTTTAAGCGTTTCATTTCCGGGGCTGCCAACCCTTTGAATTCTGCAGCTTCCACACAAACGCCAGCCCTTCCTCTCACCCCTGCGCCTATCCCCCCCAAATATGTTTGTCTGAACCTCTTGCTGCAATAAAGTATGGGACAGTGTTGGCGGTGCGTGTAATTCGGGGATGTATAATAAGACACCTGCACGGTGCCCCCATAGAGACCCTCCCAGTACATTTCAGTAGCTCTTAAAAAAAAAAAAGCAGTTGTCTAAACAGTCGTAAAAATTCATTTACGTGAAACAACAGGG
Source organism: Ascaphus truei (assembly GCF_040206685.1). Lineage (NCBI taxonomy): Eukaryota > Metazoa > Chordata > Amphibia > Anura > Ascaphidae > Ascaphus > Ascaphus truei. Next base: position 297,151,485 of record NC_134487.1, read on the forward strand.
CGTGGAATGAGAACTATTCTGCGATCTAACGACCCCCTCCCGATCCTAACCAAGCAGGCGGGTTATTTCCCAGACAGTCTTTATTGTTTCAAAGTGGGTGGAGGTTTGTAATAGCCCCAGCTATGAGTTATTGCAGACTCCTTCAGGAGTTAAGAGTTTTTAACATGTCACCTAAAAATATAAAGGTGCAGTCCCATGTCGGAAGTAATGCATCTTGTTCATTATTTTATTTTTTTGTTAATTTATTTTTTTGTACCCATGATTGAAGCAGGGGGTCTTCGGAACGGAACCCCGTTAATTTCTGCTACGGGGCTACTTATAGGTAAAATTAACACGATTTCAAAATCCGCCGCCCCTATACACGGTTGTTGCTGCTGCCGATACTCCTCCTCCTTCTGAACCGCGGGACGTCACCGACGTGATGTCGCTAGGCATCACGTTGACATGGTATTGCCACGTCATGACATCATTTGACGCTGTGAAGTCACGCTGCCGTGGCAACGAGACACTGTGACATCACGTTGGTGACGTCCGCAGCGTAAACCGCGGCGTCATTTGACTCTCCGGTTCAGAAGGAGGAGGAGGAGGGCGGCAGGCGAGGAGGCGGCCGCAACAGATAAAATGACTTCCCATCAGGCCCGAGAGCGCGGCAAACATATATAGGGGCGGACATTTTTGCCGCCCCCAAATTTTGCTGCCCTGGGCCCGGGCCTAACGGGAAGTCTGCCGGTGAGTGCACCGGATGAATGTGCGACTTCTTGTTGGCCCACATTGGAACTTCCATTTTGTTTCCCCTGATGGGAACTCACTACTTTTACTGATACATATCCCCTGGGGGTTCACTGGAGTGCATGTTTCAGCTTTGGTGACCCCCTAGTTAAAAAAAAAACAAAAGAGGGGGAGAGGTTAGAAAAAACCCAGCGGGCGGGACTGCTGCTTTAAGACGGTGCGAGGAGTATTTTACTTTTAAGAATTGCCTTTCCTTGTCCTTTTTTCCCTCGTAATCACTGCCAGACATCTAGTGATGCGAACATTTCCATTTGTGTTCCTTCACCTTGGCAGTAAATGCATGAAACTCGCTATTCAAGTGTCTGCTGCTCAGCCTCTGAAACAATCCGAGCAAGATCCGGCACATGTGGTTTCTGTTTTAAAGTAAATCACTTCTGTAGTATTAGATAATACTAATTGCATTTTCTTTATTAGTCGACTCAATGCCGTTTTTAATGAGTTTTCATTTGTTGAACATCCTTTGATTTCTATAGCAGGTTTTAGCCCACCACCCCAGCAGTGCAAGATCTTTGCAACACTTTCCTGTGTGTGATAATTTGTTGCCAATATTCCCAGCAGTTAGAGCTGCAAACTGTAACAATAGATACTGTTACCTGAGTAATAAAGGAATACACTGTAGCTGGGTAAAAGTCAGCAAAGGCTGCATACTGTATAATAAAACAAAAAATAGATTTTTTTTTTAAAGGTGCCTGTGAATTGTTTCTCCATAATGAATCTTCATATATTGATGCACAGGGATGCAACATTGCTATCTATTCGCATCGACTGGATGCTCTAGCTCCCCTCAATACACATATCCTTCATTTTATTAAAATGATTTGTTATTATCTTATGTTTGGCTGGTGCCAACATATTCCGTAGTGCAGTACAAGGTGGGAGGGAGGACAATCACATGGTAAGACAAAGAGAGTGCTTATATGTGAAGACAAACTGAGACAATAGGAAGGAGAGTCCCTGCCCCATTTGGAATCATCCCTTAATCCAGGGGTGCGCAAACTGGGGGACACAATAATTTCTAGGGGGGCACGCTGCGATTACAGAGGCCCCGCGATTTCCCCCAAGGCATTTAAATTAAATGGCGGTGGAGGCGTGAGGCCTCTGTAATTCCCTTTCCCACTCTCTGCCGGCTCTTTAGTGACGCGTCACCATGGCAAAATGGCGTCAAATGACGCTCAGGGGTCATGTGACGTGACGCATCGCCGTGGCAACACCTGTCAAATGACTCTGTAGGGTCATGTGACATCACATGACTTGCGGCGTCATTTGACGCTGGGTCCTTGGAGAGGGAGGGGGGGGCATAGCGCTGCGGCTGCCTGGCAGGGGGGGCGCAGCTCAGGAACTTTGCGCACCCCTGACTTAACCCATTCAGTGCATTAAAGACGTACAGCAGGGGTGGGCAACTCCAGTCCTCAAGGGCCACCAACAGGTCAGCTTTTAAGGATATCCCTGCTTCAGCACAGGTGGCTCAATCAGTCCCTGCTTCAGCACAGATGTCTTCGACTGAGCCTGTGATTGAGCCATCTGTGCTGAAGCAGGGATATCCTTAAAACCTGACCTGTTGGTGGACCTTGAGGACTGGATTTGCCCACCCCCTGAACTAGAGAGACTTAAGAGGCAGGGTTACCACCGGCTTGAAAACCGTAACAGGCACCTCAGAGAAAAGATAAACTTCTCCTGTCGCGTATAACTAAGGCCGCGCTTATACTGCCGGCGACGCAACGCGGTCCCGATCGCTGGAAGTCATCTCAATTTGATTTTTCCAGCGACCGCAGCCCGACGTCACCGTCGCCGGCACTCTAAGCGCGGCCTAAGGAATAAAAACCGCCTCCCGCTCAGGAGCACACAAATTAGGAGCAAGTCTACTCCACGGCAAAGCATCTTTTTTTAAAAGTGTTTTTAAACACTGACAAGACTGTAACAATGGTATTTGGGACCAAGACTAAATTTGTAAAGCTTCCAGTGACTGAGCTCCTGATTAGAACCAACGCTAAAACCACCCTAACACCTGTCACTAGTTTTAAATACCTGGGCTTATGGTTTGACTCCCACTTAACATTCGGGATGCACATTGATACCCTGACAACCAAGACCTATGCCAAACTAGGGGTACTTTACAGGAACAAATCCTCCCTAAGTCTCCTGGTCAGAAAGCGTATTGCACAGCAGATGCTAATGCCAATTATTGACTATGGAGACATAGTATATGGCTCGGCTCCTCAAACCCACCTTAGCAAACTTGACACCCTCTACAATTCAATTTGTCGTTTTGTTCTCCAATGCAACTACAACACACATCACTGCGAAATGCTCAAAGAACTAGATTGGTCATCATTAGAGTCTAGGCGCAAAGTTCACCTTTCCTGTCTCACCCTCAAATACTTTCTGGGCAAGCTACCCAGCTACCTGAACAAGCTCCTCACCCCTACCACATGCAGTACCTATCACCTGAGATCAGACTCCAAAAGACTATTCATGGTCCCAAGACTCAACAAAGTATCCGGACGTTCCTCCTTCTCCTTCCGTGCACCCCAAAACTGGAACAACCTACCAGAGACTCTCATATCAACCACCAGCTTAAGTTCTTTCAAATCTAAGGCTGTCTCACACTTTAATCTGGTCTGTAACTGTTTCATACGCTCATAATATATATTTTCTTTAACTGTGCATGCAATGTCTTGTATATAAATGTATACCTTGTTCATTTATGTAACTGTATTTGTAACCATGTATTATTTGTTTTACTCTGTGCCCAGGACATACTTGAAAACGAGAGGTAACTCTCAATGTATTACTTCCTGGTAAAATATTTTATAAATAAATAAATAAATAAATAATCTTTGTTTTATTTACGACTCTCCGTTTTATCTGCCGGCTGTTAACCCACGAGAACGAGTCTCACACGTGGACTTAAATAACTGCCAGCCACGCCCGGCGATTTTCTGTTTATTTATTTATTTTCCCCTTAAGAAGCTTTTCTTTTTGAACTATTTAAAGTGGAGGCACGGCGACCGCACCCTCCAAACCTGTGACATTAAAGCCAAACACCAAAGCCATTAAGGATAAAATAGCCGCTGATTTTATGACACCAGCGACTCGGTGCAAAGAAAGACTGGTTCACGGCCTTTGAAATTTGCACCTCACCCACTTCAATACACACCCTACAGTATATAGTAGCAGTTCACAACCTCCCTTGTGTGATACCACTAGATAATGTTTTAATTAATGGTACTTTACGTCATGTTTCATGTCAAAGTTATATTTTTTTCCTGTTTTTTTTTGTTCTGTGAAGTTCAAAAGTTACATTTTTTTTTCTTTCTTTTATATTACATTTTCTCATGTTTTAATGTATTTATTTTGTTTGGAGCCTTTATCTGTATCGCACTTAGGAAATCCCAAATGTATGCCTGCAGTTATATTGTTAACCGGGGTGAAGTTACCATGGTTACTGCCTGCTTTTTGTAGGGGATTTTAAATGGCCACCCAATGGGAAGCCCCAACCAATGATGTTGCAGCTTCCTATTGGACGGTGTTTTGGCAGCCATTTTGTTTTTACCCGAGGGAGAATTCAACCCAGTAATTTCATTGGTAAGTATCCCGTAAGTCCTCGCAACTGAAAATAGTGGTGTTTGGCTCGGTGGCAGCTGCGGTTCCCCACCCTACCCTACCCTAAAAATGGGGGCAAAATAAAGAAACAAGTAGGAGGAACTGCTCATTTTAATATTTCTAACATTTGTTCATTCTCCATCCAGCACAAAAGATGGTCCTTGCATCCCATACAGCCTGTCTCCACACCAAGCTGTACCCCATTATGCTGGCCCGGAAAGTCATATCTTAAATCTTATCAGTTTATTTCTAATTCCCAAATATTCCTATGCATTTCTACCTAAAAGTTGGCTTTGAGTAGATGTTAATCAATATAATTAGTAATGCCAGCATGTTTTATTACTTCTTATGCCAGCAACATGAGAGTTAAAGAAATGAGGCCAGATTGTACAGTGATTTTGAAACCTCACAGGTCCCTTCTTCAAGTGTACACAGCCCTACTATCTAACTGACAAACAGCTAAACGATTGATATTCTTTAATCTAGTGATGTAATGCCTATTAACATTAGAGATGAGTAAACTTGTCGCCAAAGTGCGAATCCGCTGCGAAAATAACGGTTCTTTGTAATTTTGACTTATTGTCTGAGTTTGAAAAAAAAAAAAAAAAGTCACCTGCGTATTTTTTTCATTTGATTCTGAGAAAACGGGACCGAGGGAAAGAGAAAATGTACTTAATGAGGCAGAAATTAGACAAAGCGAAGGTGAAGATTTGAATAAAAGTGAAGCTAACGTAAAAAGTTTGCTTCAACACATGTAAAAAAAGCGAAAAAGAGACTTAGGAGGATTGCGAACTTTTGAATAACAGGAGGCTCTAACGAAATTCTGCGGGTTTGCGAAGAAACAGTTCGTTCAGAAGTTTGCAGGCCGAAACTTTGACACATTCGCTCATCACAAATTAATATACATAATAATACAAATGAATATACATAATAATACAAATGAATATACATAATAATACAAATTAATATACATTTTAACATTATATTAATGCGGTAACTTTTCCAAACTTTGGAGAAGCAAAATATTTTAGTCGTGTATCACTCCCATTCTAGTAAACCTAATGAACCTCATCATAAACAACAACAAGGGCGCCATTGTAAGCAGCGCATAGTGCTGTATTCATTATGAGAGCCACCAGTTCTCCGCGTGGCTTCGTTTAGATTATTTTGTTTCCCTTTCTGAAAGACGTCTGTTTTTTTATGAACTGAAACAATTTTTCGAGACCAGTCTCATCTTTTTCTCTCCTGATATTAACAAAATCAAATGAAACTCAATTACGAGTCACATCACAAGTAATGTATTTAGAAATGAGAAAGGAACACTTGTGTGCTTGATAAACAGCTCCCTCTGATGACATAATTACAGCGTGTATATCTTCCTTGTTGGATATCTTCCTGGTTGGATATCTTCCTTGTTGGATATCTTCCTTGTGTGTACAAATGGAGACATTCAATACATAAAACTGTTGAGATATGGCCTCTTAAAAGCTGCAGATCAAGAAATATCCTACATGTGTTTTTTTTTTTATAAATCAGTTCTGTACTATGAGAAAATACTTGTAGCATTTTTTTTAAACAACTCCGAATTACATTTTGAATGTGTTATAATGTAACAAGCCTTTTTTTTGTTTCTATAGCAACCATTCACATGCAGCGCTGGGCTGCATGATGACGTCTGGTGGATGACACACAGCGTGCGGAGGAGCCGGATGCGTTCCATGAAGTAAAGGGATAAGGATGAAAGGGTCGGACCGTCCGGACGCCCCCTTGTGGAATACGCGATGACGGTATGATGCGTGATGGCGCCGGAGGAAGAAGGGAATGACGTGATGTTGTGGGATATAGAAAGCTGAATCGGCACGTATAAACGCGATCTTGGATAATTAGCAGAGGGCATTATGGGAACGTGGGGATTATAAAAAGGACTGCACAGGACTTTGACATTATGCCACTAGATCTCACTTGAAAAAGACCTATGGGTCAAAACGTTGTGTTTTGGCTTTAAATAAATTAGATTAATTCAAATCCGTTTGTGCCTTGCGTTACTATTCTCGCGGCGTTTCAAAGCCCCCAAGCCCTGCGTGCCAATAGGAAGCCATGATGGCGGACCTGAAGACACCTTACGCCACAGCATAGTTAAGATAGGCCTTTATTGCCCATTCTAGTGACTGGGCTGTACGCTGTCTTTCAGCACAAATGCACAGTAGATTACGGACCAGCACGGCTTACTAGTAGATATTGCCTGTTATTGCCTATTCATTTGATTGGGTTCATAAGGTGTCTTCCAGCACCGGTGTCTTATGAAGTAGCACTTCTTAGTAAATATGTAATGTGATGACAGAGTAATGCGGTCCAGAACCAGTTGGCCCAATAACCAACCCAATAACCAATAGCAAGTGCAGTGCTGACCCAAATCACAGAAATACAATGTGATTGCTCATCTCACAATGTTGCTTTTGATACCAGAAGGCTGCACTGGCCCCTCTGTGTTATGTTAAAGTCGAGCTCTCACGATATGTATGTTATACATTTGCACATTACAATATATCATTGTTCAATGATCTTAACCTTGTGTACAAAACCCATGCAATGTCTTCATGTTACTGGAATTTCTCATTTATAGAATCTTTATTTTTTGTAGTCTTATAGTTTGTCCAGAATATGTGTTGCCAGTAGCACCCCCGCACAGTATCCCAATCATGGATTTATTCATGTATGTATGTCTTTATTTATATAGCGCCATTAATGTACATAGCGCTTCACAGCAATAATACATGTGACAATCATATAAATCACAAATAATACAAATAACAGATCAAGGGAAAAAGTGCTTCAAACATAAAAGTAACATTAAGGAAGAGGAGTCCCTGCTCCGAAGAGCTTACAATCTAATTGGTAGGTAGGAAGAACGTACAGAGACAGTAGGAGGGTGTTCTGCTAAGCGCGTCTGCAGGGGGCCAAGCTTTATGTATCATGTGTATAGTATTATCCACGGTGCTACTGTACAATACATACATGTATTGTGGCTCAATAACCTCTCTGCTGGAGTTCTAGTTTGTTTTTTTAAATTTAACAGATGTAGGTAAAAAGTCTAACTCAACAAACACAATGGGATGTACATACTTATTTTAAAAGGGCAGTGTTACATAGCAGACACACCACACACACACACACACACACACACACACACACACACACACACACACACACACACACACACACACACACACACACACACTGTAAATGTGTCTCTCTTTGGATTTTCTTCAATATAATACAGGCGTTCTTCATTAGTTTCTGCAAAATCTTTTTTTAACTATTTGATAAAATAACACTCCACAGCCAGACACTAAAAAACAGAGACGTATCATATTCCCCTCCTCATACAGAGATTCTACATCCTTTAAGGTGCTCGGATGTCACTGCACAGCCTTCTAAAATATCAGTGAGCGCCCACAAAGCCCTGTCTTCTCCTCCCCAAATTTAGCAAATCCTTTTATACTTGGCAACATGAAACCTAACATAAATGAAGCACAGAAATAAAGATAAACAGTGTATACACATACATATATATATACACACATACATACGTACATACATATACATACATGCACACATACAGTACAAACACACACGTGAAGTAGGCTCAGAGCAGAACA
>NC_134487.1:297164535-297177035 GCF_040206685.1 Ascaphus truei
ATTTCTGCAATTTTTTCTTCAGCTGCAAATGTCCCAAATCTACAGAAATTCACAAACTTGTGCAAAGATTTTGCCTGTTTCAGTCTCTAACCATATGACTGGACCAAGAGAATTAGCAGACACAGGACAGTACGAGAATACAGGCAGCTGTTCTATAATACTGATGTAGATACGCCAGTGTGACGGTAGGGGGTAACCAGGCTCTCAAATAAAGGTATAAGCCCGTTTGGTTACCCCTGATCCGTAATCAGGATTCAAGAAGAGTCAGCTCAAGCCCAGTAATGTGTAATGCATACAATGTATTGTGTGACAATAAAGGATTTTATGTGTTTTTGCCTTTCCAGGAGTGCCAGCGAGCAGCGATTGCTAGGGTATGAGTTTCAAGGGAGGTTTTGCTGAGAAAGTGTTGTCAGAATGTGTCTAGGTAGTGGGGTCCAGAGTTGTCCCGGCAATATCTCCCCTTGAAAACGCTTGCGTGACTCACCGCTAAGGTTCCCTGCTTCAGCACAGCCCAGAAAGGTAAATGGGGCAAAGGGAGGAAAAGGGTCCTTGTAACTATAAGGGGTCCCTAGGTTAAGGGGATACTCAGTTACTGCCCAGGTCACCCAGAACCTATATAGGGGTTCATGGGTTGGTTTCATGCTTCAGCACAGCCAGAAAGGTAAAAGGAGGCACAGGGATGAAAAGTGTTCCTGTAGCTGTGGGGATCCCTAGGTAACATAGGGGTACCCCAGTTAGTGCCAGGTAGCCCAGAACCAGTAATGGGTTCATGGGTATCCCCAAACGTAGATAAGGTTGGGGGGGAGGGGGGTACTCAGAGTCCAGCTAAGTCCTATAGATAGAGTGTGGGGAATATTGGCTGCTAGGAATACAAAGGACACGTTTCTATTCTATTCCCCATACCCAGGGCTTAGGGATGTATTAAAGGTTTCTTTTATGAATACATGTAAGGTAAGGAAGTGTAGTGTTATGCACTCTAAGTTAGTGGGCTTTCAGAACCAATGTCTGGGAGACATCGGACTTCAAAGCAGCCATAGGATGCCAGAGGTCTGAAAAGCAGATGGGCAGCAGGAACAGGCTGAGCACCCAAGTCCTGCCGGTCAGTTGTTCTGTCAAACTTGGAGGAGCCTGTCACCGCGGGTGGCATTGAGGGAACCCGGGGCAGAGGTGCCAAGTGGCACATGCCCCTTGGTTCATTCAGATTTCCAGCTAACCCTGTTTTTTCTACTGGCTAGTTTCCGATTGGCTGCTGAGAAAGTTCTCATGTTTCTAGTGGGGCTGTTGTATTTTGTGAGTGGAGTCAGAAATACTATACGAATCCATGCACCCATCAGATTTGAGTCTCCAGTTTCAAGTCTCCAGCAAGAAAGAGGACATTGCAGGCTAAGTCCCGGTCAGGGGAAAATCCTTATTTAGAATTCCCTGCACCTAGAAGAGTCTAGTTTTGTACCCTAGTTCCCAAGTAAGTGTGTATTTTTGCCTGTATTGTGTGTGTTCCACTGTGTGTAGGCCTATTTTAAGTGAATAACTACAATTTTTTCATTATCTTGTTTTGCTCAATGAGTGATCCTGGTAAAAAAGTGTAAACTGCCTGGTCTCCTGTGACAGCCAGGCTCAGTGCGGTAAAGAGGAAACATTGGGAGAAAGGCTTTGGTGCCTGCAATCTCTATGTACTAGGGGTGGCCAACCAGTCCTCAAGGGCCACAAACAGGTCAGGTTATCAAGCTATCCCTTCAGCACATTGTGAATTGTGAAGGATTCGAATAATTTTCATGTCACCGCCTGGTGGTGGCTCTGGGGCACTGTCGCCTGAGTGGGGACTTCGTTTTTAGTTTTTCAGTGTTCAGGAGCTTGGCCTCCAGGCCTTCCGGTGCTCGGGAGCTCGGCCTCCAGTCCTGCCGGGGCAGTGCTCGGGAGCTCGGCCTCCAGTCCTGCCGGTGCAGTGCTCGGGAACTCAGCCTTCAGTCCTGCCGGTGCTGTGCTTGGGAGCTCGGCCTCCAGTCCTGTCAGTGCGGTGCTCGGGAACTCGGCCTCCAGTCCTGCCAGTGCTGTGCTTGGGAGCTCGGCCTCCAGTCCTGCCGGTGTGGTGCTCGGGAGCTCGGCCTCCAGTCCTGCCGGTGCGGTGCTTGGGAACTCGGCCTCCAGTCTTGCTGGTACGGTGCTCGGGAACTCGGCCTCCAGTCCTGCCGGTGTGGTGCTCGGGAGCTCGGCCTCCAGTCCTGCCGGTGCGGAGCTCGGGAGCTTGGCCTCCAGTCCTGCCGGTGCGGTGCTCGGGAGCTCGGCCTCCAGTCCTGCCGGTGCGGTGCTCGGGAGCTCGGCCTCCAGTCCTGCCGGTGCGGTGCTCGGGAGCTCGGCCTCCAGTCCTGCCGGTACGGTGCTCGGGAGCTCGGCCTCCAGTCCTGCCGGTGCTGTGCTTGGGAGCTCGGCCTCCTGCCCATGGCTGCTTTTTCTCTCCGGGCTTCATTCCCTTCGCCCTGAGGTCCCTCCGCGGACCTCTTCCACCTTCCCTTGGGCTTTAAGTCCTCTCCCCGGCATGAGCTCCCCACCGGCCCTTAAGCCCCCTTCCCCACTGTCCCTGGCACAGGGAGGAGAAAGGCCAAGTTACACTAGGACGGGTAAGGGACGCATCAGAGTCTCTCTCGCTGTGCTCCCCTTTCTTGGAAAGACAGACAGACAAAGTCTTGACTCAATGGATGGCTTTCAATTGATCGCACTGAGGTAACTGCTCTGTAACATACGAAACCCTGACCCAAAATCATGCGGTGCACTGCGGGAGAGAGGCGGCCCCTTCCCCTGGCTGCTCCCTTTTGTCTGAGGTCACTGTGTGTTTAACTAAAGATTGCAAAGGAAAAGCCCCCCACTCTTCCCCTCTCCCCGTATCGCTCTCTGATAACGGCAGGGTGGGCTATGGGTAAAGAACTAGCTTGGTAAACACTGACTCATTTTTCACTTCGTGCCCTCTACCCTTCACCCTTCTCTCATACCCAATCACATTGACCCTTGAAAGGGTTCACAGTCATTGGCCAGAGGGCCTGTCCATCATTGCCCCAGGTATCCCTGAAAAGGGGGCTACACACACACACACTCAATCCCCCCCACACACACATTCAATTCCCCCCCCCCACACACACACACTCCCCCTCTAAGAATTTGACCTGGTGGTGGGGTCAATAGGGTGCTCTGGTCCTGTCTGTGTAGGAGCTGCTGCAATGTGCTTGGCCATGTGGGCACTATGGTGTGGGAAAACCGGCCGGGGGGGTGGAGGAATTGGCAGTGAAGTGACAGCCCCACCCCCCACATCAAGCACAGGCCCCAGCAGCAGCAGCCAACGCTCTGGCCATCACCATTGGGCCCAACCTCTGGCGGCCTCCAGGCCCAACTTCCACCACCTGTCGGCAGGGTCTCCCGCACTCTCTGCCTCCACCCGTGCACTCTCTGCACCCCTGCATTGCGGGTTTCAGCAGCACAGTGGTTATGCCACTGTGTGAGAAGTAAGACCGCCATCGAATGGAGCTGCCTCCAGGGCAGAGTCCAAGAGTGAGAGCTAAGTTACAGAGAGGTGAAGAGAGCGAGGGAAGGACAGGTAATGTACAGCTAGTGTTTTGTTAGAGAGAGAGAGCATTCTAGAGAGCATATGAAAAGGGGAGAGACGCCGGGGGCGAGCAGGGAACAGGTATCGGGTTGGAATTGTTGGAGCTTTTAGATATTACAGATGAAAAGGTCTCAGTTGAGAGAAAGTGGAGATATTGCAGGGGCCAGTGTATGGAGAAATGTCTCCAGCAGCCAAGAGAAGGAGGAGGGCACGGGACAGGAGGTGAGAGGGAGGCTTATAGGAGCATATGCTGTTATGAAGGCAGGAGGTAGGTGGCAGAAGTGAGTACAAAAAGTAGTGTAGTTCGTGAGTGTAAAGAAGGGGAGAGTGAAGAAGAGAGTAGGAGATATGTGTATATAGTAAGGAGAGCGGTGAGGTAGATTAAAGGAAGAAAAGGGGTTATTGAGAAATTATGTTGTAGGAAACAGAAGGAAAAGAAGGGTGATAATATTGGACGTTTAGGGACAGTAAGTGTATAGTAAATAAACATACCACTTCTGCTGCATTTGCATGTCTCAGACAGGGCTGCAAGCCTGGCTTTCCCCATTGCTTAGCACACAATGCTTCCAGTGCAGCCTGGGATTCTGGGTAATGACATGCAAATGAGCACAGCGTGTCACTCTACTTATCCATTTTAACATGGACCCTTATAAGCTTATGCCTGCCGCATTACACAGTGTTTCAGTACAGCCTGGGTTAAAGAAGTGCATGGCCAGCAACCCTTCTCACAGACAGCTCTTTGTGAGCAAACAGATAGACTTATTGAGAGAGACTGTGGTACATGAAAGTGGGGGAGGGTAGTGGCTCACGCAAACGTGTACAATAAGTGTAGAGAAGGGAGCTCATGGACAGCTGTGACATCCTAAACTTTTTCAGTGCATGAAGCTGGTGAAGGTTCCAGACAGATTAAAGTCCACCTCTTGGATAACTGAATACACTTTAAAATATTAACTGTAAAATATGAACAAGTGCTTCGGGGGTATGCCTCCCCCTTCTCTGCCATCCCCAAACTAGGTTCTAACTTATACTGCTAAACAATTACGTGCCCCCTCCCTAAAAACAGCAAAACTGCCCATTCCATATTGCACTATTGGCTGACAAGGAGTTTAAGGTAAAACAGACTAACCACTAACATACCAGATAAATAAACAGTTAATGAAATAGGGGGATATATCAGTCCACAGGGTTTAATAGATGGTTCAATTCAGGTTCATACCAGAGGATGAAGAAATCATGCAATTCTATTTATTTATCAAATGTTTTACTATGATATAATACAGTGAGAGTTACCGCTCGTTTTCAAGTATGTCCTGGGCACAGAGTTATGATGACAAATACATGTTTACATTAGGTGAACAGGGTTATACATTATATATAAGTTTATTGCATGAACAGTTAAAGATAATATATTTTATAGGCGTATGTAACAGTTACAGACCAAATTAAAATGTGAGATAGCTTTAGTTTTGAAAGAACTTAGATCGGTGGTGACTTTGAGAGTCTCCGGTAAATTGTTCCAGTTGTGGCGTGCACGGTAAGAGAAGGCGGAGCGGCCGGATACTTTGTTAAACCTTGGGACTGTGAACAATCTCTTGGAGTCAAATCAGGTGATAAGTGCTGCATGTGGTAGGGGTGATGAGCTTTTTCAGATACAGGGGTACCTTGCCCAAGAAGTATTTCAAAGCAAGATAGGAAAGATGAACTTTGCTCCTAGACTCGAGTGATGGACCATCTAGTTCTTTGAGCATTTCGCAGTGATGTGTGTTGTAGTTACACGGGAGAACAAAGCGGCATATTGAGTTGTAGAGGGTGTCTAGTTTGCTAAGGTGAGTTTGTGTGCTAGGCCATATGCTATCTCCCCATAATCTATAATTGGCATTAAAATCTGCTGTGCAATGCCCTTTCTGACCAGTAAGCTTGGGGAGGATTTGTTCCTGTAAAGTACCCCTAGTTTGGCATAGGTCTTGAATGTCAGGGTATCAATGTGCAACCCAAATGTTAAATGGAAGTCAAACCATATGCCCAGATATTTGAAACCAGTGACAGGGGCTAGGGTGGTATTAGAGTTTGTTCTGATCTGAAGCTCCGTCATTGGTAGCTTTAGAAATGTAGCCTTGGTTCCCAAATACCAATGTTACAGTCTTGTCGGTTTTTAAAAACAGTTTGTTTTGGGAAATCCAGTTTTCAAGTCCCCAAAAATCTGATTGATGTACTGTATGTGATCAAGTCGGAGAGGCTAGGGCTCTTAGCATATGATTGTGTCATCCGCATACATGTGTATTGAGGCTTCCTTACAAGCTGTAGGAAGATCATTGATGAACACTGAGAAGAGTAGGGGCCCCAGAACAGAGCCTTGCGGGACACCACAGGTGATTTCCAAGAGGTTGGAGCTAGAACCCACGATAGACACATGTTGGGATCTACCCAATTAATATGAGTGAAACTAGTTTAAAGCATGTTTTCCTATTCCAGAGCACTGAGGTTTGTTTAGCAAGATAACGTGATCAACTGTATCAAAAGCCGTTGCAAAATCTAGGAATATTGCACCAGTGAGTTGTCCCCGTTCCATTCCACACTGGATCCCATTGCAAACTTTTAGCAGTGTAGTTACCGTGGAGTGTTTGGGGTGAGAGCCAGATTGGAATTGGCTAGGCAAATTTGTCTTGGTATAGTAATTGCCTAATTGGGAGTGAACACATTTTCTCATGACTTTGGATAGCATTGGGAGAAGAGAGATTGGCCTGTAGTTTGAGACAGTGTTTTGTCCCCATTTTTGAATACTGGCAGTTTTACAGATCTTTGGGATATGGCCTGCAGACAAAATAGAGTTGATAAGGGAAGCAAGCTTTTTGGCAATGGCTGAGGCACCAAGTCATAGGAACTTTGATTGGAGCAGGTCAGGTCCACGTTGGCTGCTTAGTTTTAATGTGAGGGGCGCTTGTGTAATCTCTTCTCCAGATACTGGTACAAATGGAAAATTGTAGGCAGTGTTGGGAGACGGTGGGGCTATCGGGGTACTCTCAGATTGAGCTTTATGTTTGTTGTGTGGGTTGCGTTTTGCTAATAGGGAAGGAGCACACGACACAAAGTAATCATTGGGTGCGTTTGCAATGTCAGTGGGATTTGGCAGAGTAATATCATCCTTAATGATTTGATGGCTAGAAGGCTGGAATATATTGTTGATGACCTTCCAGAAAATAGCTGGATTTTATGTATTCTGGTGAAGATTGTCAGTGTAGTATTGGGCTTTGCATGTCTTGTTTGCCTTGTGCACATGTTCCGCAGACATCTGTAGTGATTGAGATCCTTGGTAGTGCCCGATACTTTGTAGCTTTTCCACAAGGCATCCCTAAAATGGTAGAGTACTATAATGTCAGTTGTAATCCATGGAAGGTGGGCTCCCCTACGCTTATTCTGCGTAGTGGAGCATGGGTATCTCAGAGTTTTAAGAACTCTGATTGGAAATAATCAAGCGCAGAATCGTGGTCAGTTATTACGTCGATACTGTACCAAGGGCTGTTGAAAAGATCAACCAGAAACTATCGTGGGTTAAAGTTACTAAATGTTCTAGTGAGGTGAACTTTAGGGCTTGATTGGGGTGGTTTGATTTGCCTTACACAGTACACTTTTGCAAGGTCACTGAAAATGTCAGGTAGGATGCCAGAGGATTGGATTCTGTTGGAACTAGAGGAGAGAATCCAGTTTAGCAAGGAATGGTTGTGAGATTTTAGGTTTGTGCGTGTGGGTTGGGAAATTAGTTGGGTTAGGTTTAGTGACTTGATTGTGTCTGAATTTTGATGTTTTTTAGGGTGAAGCCAATTGTATATAGCCATGCATAATAATGGTATATTACTTTCCTCTCTGTTGGCAGTAAGTCCTGATAAGAACGGGTATGCCAGCAGTAGTTATGGAGGTTTTCCCTCACACCATGGTGAGGTGCCCTATGTATGGAGGGGAGTGGCTGTATGCTCGGAGTCCCTGGATAGTGACATCAGGGATGCGCTTGCCTCCTGAAGTATATAAGGCACAACACAGTTAGTTAGTGTGGGTTCCAGCAGCTGTGGGAAGTTGTTGGGAAGTTGTATTTTCCTGCATAAGGGATTGTAGGAACACTTTGTGACCCTAGTGCAGTAACTAGCGGTCCAGGTTGACCAATCGGCCTGTCTAAGCCACTCTGTGTCCAGGGACCTGGCACAGAGAGGATCTCCCTAGGAGAAGAGGGAATCCCACTTCAATTTGGGAGGGCGTACCTGGCAAAGGGACAGCACGGAGAGATGTGCGGCTAGAGCCGGCAGCTGCATAGGGCAGTCTGCTACATCCCAATCTACAATAAAGATGACCTT
Source organism: Ascaphus truei (assembly GCF_040206685.1). Taxonomy (NCBI): domain Eukaryota; kingdom Metazoa; phylum Chordata; class Amphibia; order Anura; family Ascaphidae; genus Ascaphus; species Ascaphus truei. The sequence goes on from NC_134487.1 coordinate 297,172,471, forward strand.
GTTAATGAAACCCCCACTGTGTGAGTGTGAAATTACTCAACAGTGGCAGTCACCACCGAGAAGGAGTTCCTCACCAGGACCATCTCCCTGCGGAAGCACAGATCCTGGTGAGGTGGAGGCGCTGCACATGATGTAAGTTGAACTCGCACCCACTACCTCAGCTACCTGTCCTGATGACATCCCCTAATACCATCAAGCGGGAGACTCAGGAGTCCTGTTGCCTACAGGTGCACCACCAAACACGAACATGTAATGGGGGTTGGTTGCTAGAGTACCCGGGCCAATGTGAGATTGGGGGGGGGAAAACCCGTTACATGTAGTTGAAATCCCCAAGAACTAACAGCTCACTCATCTCATTCAGAGAGGAAATTGAGTCAAGAAACTTTAGGGGGGGACGGTAGATGCCAGCAATAAGAACAGGCTTAGAGAAGGGGAGGCACATTTTGCCAACTAGGATTTCAAAAGAGGGTGGGCTTGGGGTGCAATTTAGAAGTATAAGTTGTAAGGTGTCTTAACACCCCACCTCCTCTCTTTGACCTATCTTTTCTAGAAATGGAGTGTTCCTGAATGGTGATATTTGCATCGAGGGTTTTAGGAGTTTCCATATAAAGGAGCTGGAGATCTTAGCTTGCAGTAAGTGTAATAAAGTGTATGTTGTCTCAAATATTACTCCTGTATAGCTCCATACACAAACATATTTACTTTGCAATATGGCCACTTAAGTGCTAAGCCTATCTAAGCCTCCTTGCCTGGCTCTCAAGGGGTTTACATTAAGTAGAGTATATACATGGCTGTGCTCAGTCTCTCAGACCTGCTCAGGGTGCTGGGTGCAGGCTGTGCTCAGTCTCACATACCTGCTCAGTGTGCTGGGTCAGTGCAGGCCGGGCTCAGTCTCTCAGACCTGCTCAGGGTGCTGGGTGGGTGCAGGCTGGGCTCAGTCACACATACCTGCTCAGTGTGCTGGGTGGGTGCAGGCTGGGCTCACTCTCACATACCTGCTCAGGGTGCTGGGTGGGTGCAGGCTGGGCTCACTCTCACATACCTGCTCAGGGTGCTGGGTGGGTGCAGGCTGGGCTCACTCTCACATACCTGCTCAGGGTGCTGGGTGGGTGCAGGCTGCGCTCACTCTCACATACCTGCTCAGGGTGCTGGGTGGGTGCAGGCTGGGCTCACTCTCACATACCTGCTCAGGGTGCTGGGTGGGTGCAGGCTGGGCTCACTCTCACATACCTGCTCAGGGTGCTGGGTGGGTGCAGGCTGGGCTCAGTCTCTCAGACCTGCTCAGGGTGCTGGGTGGGTGCAGGCTGGGCTCAGTCTCTCATACCTGCTCAGGGTGCTGGGTGGGTGCAGGCTGGGCTCAGTCACACATACCTGCTCAGGGTGCTGGGTGGGTGCAGGCCGGGCTCAGTCTCTCAGACCTGCTCAGGGTGCTGGGTGGGTGAAGGCCAGGCTCAGTCTCTCAGACCTGCTCAGGGTGCTGGGTCGGTGCAGGCTGGGCTCAGTCTCTCAGACCTGCTCAGGGTGCTGGGTGGGTGCAGGCTGTGCTCAGTCTCACATACCTGCTCAGGGTGCTGGGTGGGTGCAGGCCGGGCTCAGTCTCTCAGACCTGCTCAGGGTGCTGGGTCGGTGCAGGCTGTGCTCAGTCTCTCATACCTGCTCAGGGTGCTGGGTGGGTGCAGGCCGGGCTCAGTCTCTTATACCTGCTCAGGGTGCTGGGTCGGTGCAGGCTGTGCTCAGTCTCACATACCTGCTCAGGGTGCTGGGTGGGTGCAGGCTGGGCTCAGTCTCACATACCTGCTCAGGGTGCTGGGTGGGTGCAGGCCGGGCTCAGTCTCTCAGACCTGCTCAGGGTGCTGGGTGGGTGCAGGCTGTGCTCAGTCTCACATACCTGCTCAGGGTGCTGGGTGGGTGCAGGCTGGGCTCAGTCTCACATACCTGCTCAGGGTGCTGGGTGGGTGCAGGCTGGGTGTGGATATGCAGATAGAATGAGGATGGGCGCAGGAACTTTTATAATACAAACAAGAGCTTTATTCATATCCGTTTATAATGCTCACCATAGAATAGATAGACCAGTTCAGACATTAACCGGTGTCAAACAATATGGTTACTCTGCGGTTCTTCTGGTAGCGCTCACTCCTACGCTGGGATGGCACTTACGCTTGTTTCCCTTAGTATTGATTAGATTGGCAATCTGAGGTGGACCCTTGTTGGGACACACACACTATTCTCTGGGATCGGGATCCCGTTTCGGTGTGTGCCATTGTTAGTCTACGCTTGTTGTATCGGGAGTTACGGAGGACTTTATGGTGGGGCCGGTCTGATTACGCTCTGGAGCTCCTGCTGAGCACATGCTTACTCCTTCTCCTACATGGGAACAATGGTGAGCCATTGCCATGGGCAATAACTTCATAAGGCACCGTACTTAACTGAAAACAATATATGGTGACAGGACATCTTTATACTATATTAGTGAAAGCACTGTATGCCTGCCTGCCTGCCAGCCTGCCTGCCTGCCTGCCTGGATGTCCGGTGTCCCTAGGGGAAATCTCATTGGTCCCTTGGGCCGCCCCAGCACACCTCTCATTGGCCTGAGGTGGAGGCACACCTCTCATAGGCCTGAGGCGGAGTGACGGGCGGGCCAAACACACACACCCACACACACACTCTCTCTCTCTCTCTCTCTCTCTCTCTCTCGCTCTCTCTCTCTCTCTCTCTCTCTCTCTCTCTCTCTCTCTCTCTCTCTCTCTCTCTCTCTCTCTCCCCTCCTTAACTGGAACCCCCCCTATCACCACTCCGCGGGACCTCAACATCCCCCTCGGCAGTGGATTGCTCCCTCTCCCCCGGTGCTTCCCCCCCCCCCCAGAGCACCCTCTCTCCCGGTGCTCACCCGCTCTCCCGGTGCTCCCTCTCCCCCGGTGCTCCCTACCCCCCCCCAGAGCTCCCTACCCCCCCCCCCCAGAGCACGCTGTCGCCGCTCTCACCTTCAGGCCTAGAGGCCGCGCCCCCAGCTCACCATCCCCGCGCGCGCTGCTCCCGCTCTCTCAGTCGGGAGCTGTACGGGCCGCGGCCCACACCACCTCCTGCCCTGAGCGTCTCAGCACCGCATCGCCGGGGGGAACGGAGACCGCCGAGGAACCCGAGGAGGAGGAGGAGGAGGAGCGCGGCCCGGTGCGAGGTAAGTAACCGCACGGGAAGGGATCTTTCACCCCCCCTTCCCCCACCTGTCCCGGCCCTTCACCCGGCCCGGCGCTTCACCCCCCCCGGCCTGGCCCTTCACCCGGCCTGGCGCGTCACCCCCCCCGGCCTGGCCCTTCACCCGGCCCGGCGCTTCACCCCCCCCGGCCTGGCCCTTCACCCGGCCTGGCCCTTCACCCCCCCCCCCCCCGCCCTGGCCCTTCACCCCCCCCCCCGCCCTGGCCCTTCACCCCCCCCCCGCCCTGGCCCTTCACCCCCCCCCCCGCCCTGGCCCTTCACCCCCCCCCGCCCTGGCCCTTCACCCCCCCTGCCCTGGCCCTTCACCCCCCCCCCCGCCCTGGCCCTTCACCCCCCCCCCCGCCCTGGCCCTTCATCCCCCCCCCCGGCCTGGCCCCTCACCCGGCCCGGCGCTTCACCCCCCCCGGCCTGGCCCTTCACCCGGCCTGGCCTTCACCCCCCCCCCTGCCCTGGCCCTTCACCCCCCCCCTGCCCTGGCCCTTCACCCCCCCCCGCCCTGGCCCTTCACCCCCCCCCCGCCCTGGCCCTTCACCCCCCCCCCCCCCGCCCTGGCCCTTCACCCCCCCCCGCCCTGGCCCTTCACCCCCCCCCCCCCGCCCTGGCCCTTCACCCCCCCCCCGCCCTGGCCCTTCACCCCCCCCCGCCCTGGCCCTTCATCCCCCCCCCCGCCCTGGCCCTTCACCCCCCCCCCCGCCCTGGCCCTTCACCCCCCCCCCGCCCTGGCCCTTCACCCCCCCGCCCTGGCCCTTCACCCCCGCCCCCACCCTGGCCCTTCACCCCCGCCCCCACCCTGGCCCTTCACCCCCCCCCCACCCTGGCCCTTCACCCCCCCCCCACCCTGGCCCTTCACCCCCCCCCCACCCTGGCCCTTCACCCCCCCCCACCCTGGCCCTTCACCCCCCCCCACCCTGGCCCTTCACCCCCCCCACCCTGGCCCTTCACCCCCCCTCCCACCCTGGCCCTTCACCCCCCCTCCCACCCTGGCCCTTCACCCCCCCCCCACCCTGGCCCTTCACCCCCCCCCCCCACCCTGGCCCTTCACCCCCCCCCCACCCTGGCCCTTCACCCCCCCCCGCCCTGGCCCTTCACCCCCGCCCTGGCCCATCACCCCCCGGCCCTGCCCTTCACCCCCCCCCGGCCCTGCCCTTCACCCCCCCCCCCCGGCCCTGCCCTTCAGCCCCCCCCCGGCCCTGCCCTTCACACCCCCCCCGGCCCTGCCCTTCACCCCCCCCCCCCCACCCTGGCCCTTCACCCCCCCCCCACCCTGGCCCTTCACCCCCCCCCGCCCTGGCCCTTCACCCCCCGCCCTGGCCCATCACCCCCCGGCCCTGCCCTTCACCCCCCCCCGGCCC